>NC_056730.1:1025179647-1025262147 GCF_019279795.1 Protopterus annectens
CTGAGAATTCAAATGGGCATGTTTAGCTAGAGCATTATCAGTTTTATTGTGTTTTATAGCATAAATGTGTTCATAAATTCTCTCACAGAATCTACGTTCCGTTTTGCCCACGTAAAGTACTGGGCACACTACACATCTAGCTAGGTAAACAATAAGCTTGGTGTTACAGTTAAATTTAGATCTAACCTTATAATTATGTCCATTAATCTCAAAACAGTTACTAGTGTCAATAAATTTACAGTAGTTACAATTTTCACACTTAAAGGTACCCACAAGTCTAGGCACTTTTGATTGATGTCTCTCAAGAAGTGATTTTAAATGACTTCCTCTCTTGTATACTATAGATGGTTTATTACCAAAATGTTCAACCAAATCAGGGTTTATTTTAAATAGGGCCCAGTTTTTATACAGAATTATAGCAATGTGGCTACTTTGAACATTAAAGGTTGTTATAAAACTACATTTAAAATGTTCTTCTCTTCGAGCTGGAAATACAATCGTTGATTCATTTGATTCTATATCTAAAGAAATTATACTGTTATTAGACAGAAATGTAACTGTTAACATTGGTTTCAATGAAGATGTTTCCCTTTTACGTGTAACTTCATCTATCAAACATTCTAAAAGGTCTTCTGGATAACCTCGGTGTTTAAAACTATTTTTTCAAAAATTCACATTCCTCAAAAAAGTCCGTATTTAGACTTGAGATGCGCGAAGCTCTTACCAACTGTCCTTTAACTATAGACCTTTTTTGATATAAGGGGTGGCAACTTGTAAAATGCAAAAAAAAGTTAGAATTAGTTGGTTTTCAAAAAATTTTGGCTGTATAAAATCGTAACTCTTTAGTTTTTACTAACCAAATGCCCAGGTATGAAATGGCATCTGTATTGAAACTATATGTAAATTGTAAAAATTCTGTTGAAGAGTTTAATTTTTGAACCAATTCCATTGGTTTTACTTCATCGCTTTTGAATAACACAAAGATGTCGTCTATAAATCTAGTATAGTATAAGATATTTCCTGATAAAGTCGTGTCATTAAGTAAAATGCTTGTTTCCCAGTGGGCCATGACTAGATTAGCCACACTGGCACCACATGGGGAACCCATCGCTAATCCTACTTTCTGTAAGAAAAAACTATTGTCAAACATAAAATAATTATTCATTAAAGTCAAATCTAACAATTCAATGATTATGGCAATGTCTCTGTTAAGTGCTCCATGCTTACGCATTATTGCCACTACCCATTCAATGCTAACAGTGTGTGGAATGCATGTATATAAATCCCTAACATCTATAGTTAAAAAATTCGAATCATGTCTAAATTCCATATTATTCATACTAAACAAAGAAGACCAAGAGTCCTTGCATAATTGTTTTTCTAACACTACATACTTTTGTAACATAGTGTCTATAACTTTAGAGCATGCATAAGTAGGAGAACCTCTTCTGTCAACTAGTGGTCTCATAGGTGGATTATTTAAGTCTTTATGAAGTTTAGGGATTCCAAACAAGAATCTTGAACTTTGTTGGTGAACTAGAATTGGTAAGGTATATACAAACACAGGATGTACGGGTTTGTAAACCTGATAAAGGTGGAGGGTTAGTTGTGTTTGACCAGTTCGATTACACTAACCGTATGCATTGTTTGTTGAATAGTGACACTTACCAACAAAGTTCAAGATCAGAAGCTAATAGAGCTTACAATATGATCAAAAAGTTGTTTGAATGACTTGTTTATAGAGGGACGGATTAATTTAGAAGTCCTCAATTATATGACTATGCTTTTTCCTAGGTACTCATCCTTGTTTGGAATCTCTAAACTTCATAAAGACTTTAAATAATCCACCTTTGAGACCACTAGTTGACAGTAGAGACCGACGAGTTCAACAGTAGCTTAAAGTGACAATGGAAACATCCAGCCGTTAAACCAGCTACTGCATCCACCAGCACAAAAGGTTACAAATACGAATGGTACAGCATCTGAGCAAGGAACAAGTGGTGATTTTTCGATTAATCAAAACAAGGATGTACGATCTCTGTCCACTTGGTTGGCTGAAAGTTTTTCGTTTTCTATGGAAGAAGAAAACGCTTACTCAGTTAACCGTGATCAAAGAGGTAACTTTAACAAGTCTCCAGATATAGTTACTAATCTTAAATTGTTTGACAATTATATTGTAAAGTTAAAAAAAACTCAATTAGAGATTTCATATTTTAGAGAATGTCTCAAGCAAAAGATTGTGCTGAAAGGCTTACGTAGGACACAGTACCCTACAGGGTTGATCAATGGTTCACAGTTTCATGTGGAGCTGTTGCAATTATTCGACAAACAGGGTCGCAAACTGATTGAGCTTATGATTAAACATTATGCCCTGTTTGTGGATTCTATTTTCAAAACTGTTACTGAGTTGGACACAAAAATACATGAGGATCTGGACTTTTCCAGGTATCATTTTGAATACAGTAGAATCTTTGGCAGTATTAATTCTCGGGGAATAAGGCAAAGAAGTTGGGTCGTGATCAAAATGCATATAATCAGGGTACCACCTACCCGGTTCTATCAGAGGCGCAGGTTTGGCGTTCAGGTGTTAGGTATACTAATAATAACCAAAAAGACCACAAACGAACAAGTAGTTCCAATGAGGAACAAGCAGTTTGTCCAGTTAACCATACATTTACTAACAGTAATTCTAATCAAGGGGGATTAGACGAACTGGACCATTTCAGTAATAATTGTCCCGATTCTATTAATAATGACGAACTACGTAGAAGTGAGAGGGTGCAAAATGCCCCACGAGTTAACTATAATTATAATATGAGGCAACCTAACCAACATGGTCAACAGCAAAGGGGTTTTCAGAAGGACAGTGCACTAGGGGCTATACCGAAACAACAGAGAGTGGGTATAAGCAACAAGAGGACACAGAACTTCAGCAGGGAGTGGAACTAACATTAGAGGGAGACATTGTTGGTGGTGGTTTACAACCCACCACAAGTTGGTCTTCCATTCCTCCCTCTCCTGTTTTTATCAAAGAGGTCGATATTGGTAAAGACTTAATAAGTAATCTTGATTACAGCAATGCTTCTGGGAACACTCCTTGTTCGCTAATAAAAGAACAACCAAAGATTATTGTAAACAAGGAAGGTGACTTTAAAGTATATAACTTTTCAAATAGTGAGATTCCTGGTGACTTGGTTGAACTTTTGGCAAAAGGTTACACTTATGTCCCATGTCAACGTATGGACATAGCCAAATCTATCATCAAACTCAAAATGTACACAAGGAAATTGAACTTACAGTTGCAATTTTTAAACAATGTCGACACACTGAGTGACAACAAGTTTCGAATCCCTAGTACATTTAACTTCCCCTTACACCCCCTGCTTCAAACATTTGAGTTAATGTGTGAGTTAGATTTCAGGCATACTTTGTCTTTGAACAACAAATTTTCTAATTGTGCTACAGACTATGTTGGTGAGCTAGAATTGGTAAGGTATATACAAACACAGGATGTACGGGTTTGTAAACCCGATAAAGGGGGAGGGTTAGTTGTGTTCGAACAGTTCGATTACACTAACCGTATGCATTGTTTGTTTAATAGTGACACTTACCAACAAAGTTCAAGATCAGAAGCTAATAGAGATTACACTATGATCAAAAGTTGTTTGAATTACTTGTTTATAGAGGGACAGATTGATTTAGAAGTCATCAATTATATGACTACGCTTTTTCCTAGGTACCCATCCTTGTTTGGAATCCCTAAACTTCATAAAGACTTAAATAATCCACCTATGAGACCACTAGTTGACAGTAGAGGTTCTCCTACTTATGCATGTTCTAAAGTTATAGACACTATGTTACAAAAGTATGTAGTGTTAGAAAAACAAGTATGCAAGGACTCTTGGTCTTTTTTGTCTAGTATGAATAATATGGAATTTAGACATGATTCAAATTTTTTAACTATAGATGTTAGGGATTTATATACATGCATTCCACACACTGTTAGCATTGAATGGGTAGTGGCAATAATGCGTAAGCATGGAGCACCTAACAGGGGCATTGCCCTAATCACTGAATTGTTAGATTTGACTTTAACGAATAATTATTTTATGTTTGACAGCAGTTTTTTCTTACAGAAAGTAGGATTAGCGATGGGTTCCCCATGTGGGGCCAGTGTGGCTAATCTAGTCATGGCCCACTGGGAAACAAACTTTTTACTTAATGACATGACTTTATCAGGAAATATCTTATACTATACTAGCTTTTTAGATGACATCTTTGTGTTATTCAAAGGCGATGAAGTAAAAGCAATGGAACTGGTTCAAAAATTAAACTCTTCAACAGAATTTTTACAATTTACATATAGTTTTAATACAGATGCCATTTCATACATGGACATTTGGTTAGTAAAAAATAAAGAGTTACGATCTTATACAGCCAACATTTTTCAAAAACCAACTTATTCTAACTCTTTTTTGTGTTTTACAAGTTGCCATCCCTTTCATCACAAAAGGTCTATAGTTAAAGGACAGTTGGTAAGAGCTTCACACATCTCAAGTCTAAATACGGACTTTTTTGAGGAATGTGAATTTTTGAAAAAATAGTTTTAAACACCGAGGTTATCCAGAAGACCTTTTAGAATGTTTGATAGATGAAGTTACACATAAAAGGGAAACATCTTCATTGAAACCAATGTTAACAGTTAAATTTCCATCTAATAACAGTATAATTTCTTTAGATATAGAATCAAATGAATCAACGATTGTATTTCCACCTCAAAGAGAAGAACATTTTAAATGTAGTTTTATAACAACCTTTAATGTTCAAAGTAGCCACATTGCTAGAATTCTATATAAAAACTGGGACCTATTTAAAATAAACCATGATTTGGTTGAACGTTTTGGCAATAAACCATCTATAGTATACAAGAGAGGAAGTAATTTAAAATCACTTCTTGAGAGACGTCAATCAAAAGTGCCTAGACTTGTGGGTACCTTTAAGTGTGAAAATTGTAACTACTGTAAATTTATTGACACTAGTAACTGTTTTGAGATTAATGGACATAATTATAAGGTTAGATCTAAATTTAACTGTAACACCAAGCTTATTGTTTACCTAGCTAGATGTGTAGTGTGCCCAGTATTTTACGTGGGCAAAACGGAACGTAGATTCCTTGAGAGAATTTATGAACACATTTATGCTATAAAACACAATAAAACTGATAATGCTCTAGCTCAACATGCCCATTTGAATTCTCAGCATCAGTTAAAATTCATGGTAATAGACCAGTTTGTGAACGACAACAGGGGGTGGTCCAGTTTCTTTTAAGCTAGAAGAACTTGAACTGTTATGGCAGCTAAAATTAAATGCATTCTGTTATCCAGGGCTGAATGAATCACGGTCAATTATGAGCATTTTAAAAATAAGAAGTTTGCAAAGATAGCCATCTGTTTTTTAAGATACAGCACATGAGTGTTTACTTCAAGATTTTTTATTAATAACAATTGTATTTGTTTTTATTCTACAAAAGTTTTATCTTAGTGTGCATGTACTTGATACTGTTTAAAGTAGGTGAACAGTACTTTTACTTTAAGCATTCTGGTTTAAGTTTGAGTACATATTGATAAATTAATTGAATGTATTTTCTCCGCACTTTTTCAGCTGTTGAGTACTTAAACAAGTGTTTTTTAATGTCATTTTATCTTCTGAGGAAGTCTGAGTATAACCAGATGAAAAGCACTTTAAGTTTTTGTACCTGTCATGTAATTAATAAACTGGAGTATCAGTTTTAAAACCGCCCTATCGCTTTTTGTTTTTACCATGTCTAGAGAGTGTTTGATAGTTTACTCCCCCCAGGAAAATGAAGTCATAATAAACTACCTGGTGCAGCACTACCACATCCTGTTTGGCCGTACAGCCCATGATGTGCATGAGAGGACCACCCTGTGGAATGAGCTCGTCCACAGGGTAAATGATGTCGGCCTGCATAATCGCAGTTATGAGCAGGTCCGACATCACTGCACTGACCTCATCCGCCACAGCCATCAGCATGCTGCTGCAGTTAGGAGGTGCCAGCTAGTCACTGGGGGGTGGTCATGCCATCCAGCCCTCCCTGACACATTCTGAGGAGCTCTTTGCCAGCCTTGTGGCACCTGCCCACTAGCAAAAACAAGACCAATTAGATAGCATTGTGGAGGTGGGTGCTACCCACATAATGGACGAGGAGCATGCAGGTAAGGCTCCAGAGCACATCACTAGACCACTGCTGCTTATCCATCTGCATCTGTAGAGTTTAATCATGCATATGTGAGATAAAATGTATATATAGTCTGTTGCTGCATTGTAGTAATGAACAGATGTGCATAATCTGTCATATTGTGGGTTTGTACTGTTGATGTACTGAAATGCTGCTCCCACCCTGTACCAGTGCTACAGGTGTGGCTACTGACATCACATCTCTCACACAACTATGTAGATCCCTCTGGAATACCTCTGGGGCAGCAGCATGTAGCTGGTGAGTATGGTGTTGTTTGTTCAGGTCTGCCAATACATAAGCCATGTTATGGCCCTGGTATTTGCCAAGCACACATTTAACACACCTAACCATAATGCATGCTGTACATGTTCACTTATTGTTGCTATTAACTGCACTGCATCACATTGGTCACCATGATGGCATATCTGAAGGGTATGTAAGAGTCCTGCAATATAACTAACATCTTGTCATTGCAAGATGTGTGCACAGAGATGAACATAATGATGGGACAAATGGCCTACAGTTGGAACATGTCTGAACCATCACCCTTATACAGTGCTACAACAGTGTATATACCACTATTACAATAGCAACTGTTACAGATCTACACAACGGCATATCACAATATCACATTCCACAACCCTTACAACATGTAATGTGGTCCTAACATGAACAATGAATGTGTAATATGGAATCCTATGAAGGACAACAAATATGGAAAATACATACCTCAACACACACTGGAAGTATATATGTGTACACACTCCAAATAACATATTGTGGAAGCAGCTTTTGAGGTACTGACAGCATTCACTCTTCATGAGTATGCACCTTCCAGCAAGTACAGGTCCTCAATGTCACACCAAGAAATGGTCTGCTGTCCAAGACATATGTCCATCACATTTGCCCACTCACCTGCAACAGGGGCAGCCATGGCTTGCGCACATCTTACAAGACATGCATGGATCCCATACCCAACAGGTAGCATGCAGGAGTGGGACATGTAGCCTTACCTCACCGTTGCATATACCATGGCAAACAGTGCAGACAGTCATGTATGTGACAAGGATGTATGGGACAACATTAATGTGAAAACACATGTTGCAAACTGGTCATGGAGGCTGCCTAGTAACATGCTGCAGCACTGAGGGAGTTGCAGGAATGTCTAGTGAGTACTGGCTGTGCAGTACCTGTGCTGACAATCGCCTGGACTCTGCATAAGTGTGGCCCATGGGTTAGGGTAATCAGATGGGACAGTTATTCCACAGGAAACATCAGCCAGGGCTCTCTACAGGTAGCATATACATAACATCAAAAGTCCCCCAAAGACATGTGTTGGAATGTGTAATGGTATACAAAGACCGAATTCAAAACATACAGACAGTATCAATTAAGATGCATGTGTTGCACAAGCAACACCTCACTCCACCTCAGGCCCACCATCCCCATCTGTACCTTGCTGGTTCCAGTGTACACCTGTATGTTTGCCATTCATTAGCAGGACTAGGCCGGTGCACATGGTGTTCTGAATTTGGGACACTGCAAAATTACACTCATGTGTAGCCCATAGTTGTCAAGCATCTGCAAAAAGGCTGAGGGTGGGGAGGAGTGTCATCCTGAAACACAACAGTGAACTAAAGCAGACATCCAAAGCTCACTAAGAATGGCTGTATGTGCACACAGTCAAGGTCTTGAATTGTGGCAGACATAACCCTGACTCCACAGCAATAGTGAAGGCACTGTGTGACCTCCAAAGTCAGAGTTGGGGGACATTTGTAGGGCAGAGTGACCAAATATTGGCAAGTGCAGATAGGCCATGCTAGTATACTCCTTCCAGGGATAGTGACTGCTGTAGTACACTTAACAGCTGGTGCAACCAACCATCATGTTAAGGGTGTGCACACTTATGCACCCACAGATTGTATGCATCTCAATCAGCATCTGCACAACTAACACATTTGTTTGATACTGCATTTGATTTCGCAGGTCATATGTCACATATCAGGTTCATGCAATGTTAACATATGCAATATTGTGGCCCCACAGCATATCAGGGAAGAGGGTGCCATGTCAATAAGGGTGTGTACACTCCTCATAGCCACAGTAAGGCTTGAAGGTTGACAGTGTCATTGTATTTTATTGGTCATACATGCACCGCTGATGATATCTGCAAATCAAACATCAGGCATTCACTATTAACATCTGTCCACATATCACCCCAGGTATGTGTTGGACAAACACATAGGGGCTGTGACCAACAGAGCAAACATAACTGACACACATATACACACTTAGCAATGTTGTGTACACCTGTGAGGTATGGTGCACAGTACGTGCCAGGGTGGTGAACTGGTGCACAGCAATGCTGTGTACATGGGTGCAGTGTGTTCCAGGGTAAGAGGCATCACCTACTAACACAACCCATGCATCACAGATATGTATAATGTTGGTAACAGGGATTGACTATAGCTGCAGTGCATGCTGTTGAGTGCCATATGTCATACATGTTGACAGATGAGTAATGAGAGGTCTGTGTGTAATATCTTTGTGCAACCTCACCTGCAAGTGTGTTTGTGTGTATATGTGTGTGTGTGTGTGTGTGTGTGTGTGTGTGTGTGTGTGTGTGTGTGTGCAGTTAACCAATGATGTACAGGTTTTAAAGTGTGTTTCTTCTTTTCACCTCACAGGTGGCGAGGTGGGTCAGGGTTCCTCCTGCAGGCAAACTGATGTACATACAGACTCTGACAATGATGATAGGTGTGTTGAGGCACAAACAGGGTTGTCAGAGGCTGAAGCTGTGCCATTGTTTGACATCCCACTGTTATCCACCCCATCCCGCACACAGTCACATTGCCTATACATACCCCATTACCAGTGGCCATAGATGAGGTGATGGCATGGGACAGGACAGTATGGTGTCTATGGCATGTGTGTCTGGACACAACAGCCATAGTTGGACGCCCAGCGAGGTATTGCACAGGTAGATGTACAAGGGTGTTCCTAGGAGGGCTGCTAGTCATCATGGCACTGGCAGAAGTGTCACAGTTGGTGTCACCAGATGCATCTTTCAGGCCATCATGGAGGTGCAGGCATGTATGGAATGGTATAACAGACAGAGTCTGAGGCTGCAGAGGGCTACTCATTCTGCTGATATTGACAACATCCATGATCTTGCAGGTGCCCGCCATTATTTTGCAGAGGTCCTGGATAGACAGTTGCGTGAGATGGTGGGAATCCTCAACCGTGGAATGTCTGTGCTTGAGCATATGGTGGGAGTAGTGCGATGACCACATGGATATAGGCCAGCAACACCAACAGGTGGTGGTCGACGTGGACATGCAAGAAGTCATAGCCGCTCCCGTAGTGGCAGTACCAGCCTCAACACTGCAGGGGGGTGCTGTCCACACCACAACATAGCAGGCCACATGCATGTGGCTCTGACTGGTCACAAGAGGGACCTGGATCCAGCAGACATATGTCATCATCAGGGGAGAGTACCATATCATGGCTTGTACCTGGTAGTGCCCATGGAACCCCTGGCAGGCACAGTTCTCATATCCATGGCCAGAGATGATGAACTGCACACTCTGCCAGGTATGGTCTGCAGCTGTCCAACAAACCCCTGTATAGTGCAGCCACATGGCAGAACTGTGTGGCATACACACACACACACACACACACACACACACACACACACACACACACACACACACACACACACACACACATATCACCAGCACAACTAGGGCAACCCATACCTACACACACACACCACATCTGCAGAGCAGAATTAATAATGAAACCCCCTAACACACACACGTGATGTCAAACAAATGGCTCAGCCTCGTTCTCTGGCAAACCCACAAAACATCCTGTGCATATGATGATACCTGTGCCACTTCCCTGTTATCCATAACATCGATACAGGGACAGGCTGATATGGTTCTGATGCACAGGGTGACTGTACTATGTTGTACCCAATGTAATGCTATACAACATGTTTTCAGCATTAAAGTTTAATGCTTACATGTCAGGATGTGTAGCTGTCCAGCCATGGTGCATTATAACTGTTATTAACACTGAGTGATTGTGGTCTCCATAATATATTCTGTTTGTGTTGTAGGTGTCTATGTGTCAGCAGGATGTTGGTCTGCTGTTGTTTCCGACAAGGGGTATGGCACTGTGGTGACACCTTGACTGTGCCATATGCTGGATGCAGCTGAACACAAGTCACAGGTCTGTATAACAGTTACTGCATGTGCCACATGCCTGATAGGTCTGAGGGGTGTATACAGATGAGTGCATTGTGGCTGATGTCAGCAGCCCTTCTACAGTGGACACTGGTAAGTGTACTGGGTGGTACACACCAAATGTTTGTGTATAACACACACACACAGAGGCTTTGGTGTTGATTCAATACACAGAAAATACTGTACACATGAATGCATGCACTTTTGCAAGGAACCCATTTTAGCCTATGTAATTCCACCAAGACAGAATAGGCACAACATCACATTGAGAAATAATCAGTCTGCTAGTTTAATGTCATTGACGATGGTACTGGCAGGGTATTTGTCCCCTTCCCCAATGTAGTGCAATCCTCAACTTGGTAAACATAGATGTGCTGGTGTTGGTGGCACAGCCCTACCCTTTGGAGGGTGTGGGGTGGTGTAGAACCAGATAGTGCAATTGACAACTACTTAACCTTTTAACATAAACTGTACAGTACTACAGCCAACTAAGCGAGGTGATACACTCAACAATAACCACAATGATGGTGGCTGTGTCCACAAGATCCACACCGAGCTATATATACCAACCCCAGTATCGCTGTACAGATATACAGTGGGGAAGAGGGCATTTACACATCTACTACTAGTTTTGATGGAATGAATTTCCACAAGATGATACCTGCAAAATGTCAGCATTTGCCAGTCAGTTCTTGGAAAGATGACCTCCTGGGACATGTATATTCTGCAAACTGAAGTAGATCCCTTCACATACACACACTCTTACTTGGCAACACTGGGACTAGAACCCCTACACGGGTACCTATTGCTACTAATGTGTGTGGTCTTAATTGCACACACCACACAGCGTTTAGGATGAGGTGTGTCCCAGGTTACATGTTAAGTGAAGAACATCACCAGGCCTTGTACAGTATGGACATGGGGGATGTATTGGCTGTTTATGAACAATATATAGTGTGACATACTGTCATATACATATTGACAAACACATAACAGTCATACACACATCTGAGAAACCTGGGTTTATCAGGTTAACTACCTTGTCAGTGTGTCCATTCTGTTACAGATAATTTGTACAGAGCGCATGCATCATTGGGCTGGATAGTGTAATCAGTTGCCTGTATGGCTGATGGTGACAGTGATCACCATACAGTGGACCTTGAGACATGTACTGGGGGTAACATGGTGTAAAGACAGTATACCTAGCACCCACACCCCACATTGGATATTGTACTCACTGAAACCCATGATAATACTCTGACATACCCACTATCACACATTGACCAGGATTGCAATACAACCCCTTGTAGCTCAAGAGTGCTACTACAGGGATATGCATCTATAGCACATGCCACAGAGATAGTAGGGTGATGCTTTGCCATGACTCTCCTATGGTCAACAACATCACTATCCCTTATACTGTGTGGCAAGGTGTATTGTATTAGAAAAATGTGGCCTCAGAATGCTGTAGCCTACAAATATACACAGTTGCTCACATACACACACTTGCCAGGTCTCAGAGAGTAACCTGTGCTTATCTACCCATTTGTACAACAGTGTTGTGCTGGTACTGCAAGTTCCAGGTAGTCCATAGGGTGAATGAAGAGTGTAACAAGATACATGTAATGTCCATTACAGCAGCAGCCATATCTAACTATGGCAATGGGGGGTGCAGTGGGTGTGCAGGGCCACAGAATATTATCAACTACAGGTTTACAAACACACAGACACTGTTATTCTCAGTAATGCGCATTGACACATTTGTCAGTACTGGGATGCATAGGTGCAGGTGTTCATAGGTGTGTACCAGGATATTGTCCACGGAGAGATGGGAAGAGTAGGGGATGTGGGTACAGTGTTATCATGCCACCTGACATTTGCCAGCAGGCCATCAATTGATGCCACAGGAGTGATCCTCAGGGTGAGAGTTAAATGCAACATCCAGTCATCTGGTTGCCTCTTGCAGAGGGCCAGTGAGGTGCTCCAATTGACATGTATGTAACATGTATTACATAACATGGTCAGTGACTGTCTTGGAGATTTGTACCCAAGCATGTTCTGTTGATTGTGGTAGTGTAGTTGAGGTATTCATGGCATGTGGTGAACACAGGGTGGGGATTCCTAGCTATGGCATTCATAACACAGCTGGGCAGACATGTCAGTGTCACTCAAGCATAGATTGCCTGTGAGCAGCCAAGATGGATACCTGACATCTGCGCATCTGTACAGAGTACAGACAAACATCAGCTAGCCAATTGGTTATGCATTAGAATGAATGTGTTGACAGATAGCTGACTGACACTGATAGATATGCCATTACTACATGACAGCAGCCCTCAAGGACATGTCCTATACACACAGTAGTCTACAGTTAATATCCACATGTCAGATCAATATCCAGTAGGAAATACTTAATGACACACAGCTCACACACCAAGAGCATGACTGTAAGGACTCAGAGTCCATCTTTGCATGCAGGGGTGTTTGGTTCCTGTACTACAATCATACAATCTACTCTTACTTGGGAAAGCACTGTCAAGAGTAGTAAAATAATAATACTCTACCTGCCAGTGTGACTGCATATAACCTGGGATACTACCCATGTATGTAACACATTCAAATGGAAAAGAGTGTTGTACAAGCCATGCTTACTCAGGTGTCCCATACAGTGTACTCACACCCCTTGCTACTGTAATGACAGCACGTGGACACATGCTATGTACATGGAATTAAATACACTTATTAAAGATGCCATTACCCTGCTATTTTATCAGACTGGAATGTGATCACTGGTTACCAGGGCTGAGGCATGCTTAGCAGGTTTTAGCATTGCTGCAATATCAATGCTAAGCAGATTTGCGCACATGTAAGTGAAGCTGAAACAGTTTAAGCACTTATTCGTTTAACCGTACTTTGGCAGCGCTTACCGTCGCACAAACCCGTGCAAACCCACTTAAAGCTGCCTTAACCACTCTGTATCCAACAGTCCTTGTTCTGCCTAGCAACAAAATAAACAGTGCTGGCAAGTCTTGAACCCAGGAGTCTGTATACTATAGTCAGAGCAGTTAACCACTAAGCCATTACAGCTTAAAAGACAGCTGTTGTTTATTCCAATATATCTGTCAGTACACATACTAAAATAGTATTGAACAACTGCTTTGACTTCTACAATTATGTAGTACTTGTTAGTGATATTAGCGTTGAATCAAGTATGTTGTTATATTTAAATATACACATATAAGATAAATATGGTGTGATACATCTGGAACGGTATATGCAACAGTCATGTTTACACAAAACAAGGATATGTATATATATATATATATATATATATATATATATATATATATATATATGTGTGTGTGTGTGTGTGTGTGTGTGTGTGTGTGTGTAGATATATGTATACATGTTCACACATATATATTTACATATATGTATTTATATACATCTGTATATTGCATTTTATATATGGTCATATATAGATCTATCTGTATATATGTATATATATATATATATATATATATATATATATATATATATATATATATATATATATATATATATATCTGTATATATGTAAATATATATATATATATATATATATATATATATATATATATATATATATATATATATATATATATATATATATATATATATGTGTGTGTGTGTGTGTGTGTGTGTGTATATGTGTAGAACATATGTCCATAACATGTAGTGGAGTCATACCCCAGCAGTAATAGTCACAACCTCTTAGTGCAAGGGTATGTCATGTAAGTATTGCAGGTATAAATGTAGACTGCTGCTACTGTAACAGGGGTTTTCTTAATAGAAATGTTGTGTGGGAAATCACATCTGATATTGACATGTACGCCATCAGTTACTGACAGACATCATAAGATCATCATAGTGCAGTACCACACAAATCACAGTAATAATCCTGTGGAATACAGCAGAGATATGACCAATAATTGTGGACAGTCTGACACACTCTGGTCAGTCCAGAGGTATACACAAAACCCTTTAGTGTAAAACATGTTGACCAAGCCTGACAAAGTGTATGTTTACAGCCATGTAAATGGGGATATCAATACTGACCCTATAAATACTGAAATAGATAAGCTCACACAGTTTATGCATTCACACACTCCTGTCTGTCCTGACACATAATAACTGGAGGAGCAGTGGTCACAAGCCCCCATACTAC
Source organism: Protopterus annectens (assembly GCF_019279795.1). Lineage (NCBI taxonomy): Eukaryota > Metazoa > Chordata > Ceratodontiformes > Protopteridae > Protopterus > Protopterus annectens. Next base: position 1,025,194,361 of record NC_056730.1, read on the forward strand.
CCACTAGTTAGTGACATACATCTGTACAGCATCCCACTGCTTTGTCAGAAATATACAACAGTTATGGTGGTCTGGCAACAGTACATCTGACAAATATCTGGACATCACATCACACTGGGTAAATACACTGAGCTACTAGGCATGTCACAAAGCACTGTGCAAACTACAGGCAGACTGCCACAACACTGGCCTACATTTCTTATGGGGAAATACACATGTACCTGCTAATATAGCAGGCTCTACAGACATGTAACAGCACAGAGTAATAGACACCTATGTGAAAGTGCATACCCACAACCAATCTGTACACAGCCACAGTCACATATGGTAAGCGTACTTAATATTACAATGTATGGACTGTGTGAACAACACCATCCTAATATGTGCCACTCACACATTAACCCTGCATATACTGGGCCAATACACAGTGTATTCCAATGCCTGACTGTGGTATGGGACATGTGTCCGTCTGGCCCTACAAACATGTATGCTGATAGGGTACCATACACTGGAGCAGCATGCAAGATCACATATAACAGGACCAAGAACAATGACATCTACCACAGTCTGTACACAGGCCAAGGTACATGTTCACAATACATGCTCTGTCAACAATCACCATAAGTTCACAGACACCACTACTGTACACACTACAAAAGAATGTCCAGGTTTTGTCCTCAAATATAAGGCCTACTATACATAGCATGTCTAGCAGTCTGATATCTCACTGGCTTGTTATCAGGTACCATGTCAGTAAATAATGATGTACTGAACATATGCACCTCTACTGCATGATATATGTACAAAGGTTGACAGAGTTGTGGCTGGAGGCACAAACACAGGGCCAATATTGACATGTTGCTGTGATAAACCCATACATTTACTGGTATAACAGGATTTGTTGTGACATATGTTTACTGAGGGATATGAAGTCAGTAACTCACATCGCTGTCACCATGTACTGACTGCAATACTTTGAGTATGCTAATGCATTTCTAAAGAAATTAAATGTGTGAGTAACACAACACATGCAAGCCTCCAAATACTGGACAGTCTGCAGCTAACCCTACAGGTGAGAGTTTCCTCAACCACATAATACTGTCATGACAGATATTAAATCATGTAGAACAGCCATACCCACAGAAACCCTGTTAAACCAACATTACTTCAAATGTAGAAGAGCAATGCTTACATTCTGTCCTCATGTCTGGAAAATCCCCCTCCTGTTTGTTGGCCTGTCTCCACAGTGTATATTGTAAGAGGTATATCCAACTACCCTCTGTGATTCTGTTTGTCAAACACCCACATGAAGTCCTGCTCACAGTGAAGGAAAAGGGCCAACACTCACATGAAGTGCTTAGTTATAGGAGTGTGTTTCCATGCAATTGACTATAGGAATGATACCGCAGCTGTTCCATGTGCAATCAGCTAGTGGGGGACTGCGATTTGTGCACAACCCAAACACTGTCCATGTTATGGAATATAGATCACACACATGGCAAGCATTGCACAGCACTGGCCACCCACAATAGCAAACCAGATGAGTGGATGGTGAATACAATACTCACCTATGTGGGCCAATCCAGGGACTACACCCCTGAGCCACACTGGAAACCATTATCATGTGGCCTGATGCCAAGGTATTCCCTTTGCCTAGCCTTGTACAGCCTTCTGGCACAGTCAACTACTACACACCTGTGACGCAATAAACCCATGCATGTCAGTACTGGCAAGTATGTGTGTGTGTGTGTGTGTGTGTGTGTGTGTGTGTGTGTGTGTGTGTGTGTGTGTGTGTGTATGTGTCTGTCTGTGTGTGGAGATTAATGATTTTGAAGCCATTCACACTCACTACACCTCCCATTTCCCTACTGTAGCATGCTTTATGATGTCAGTCACCTTGAAATAACTCTTTGGCCAAATATCAGCCTGATAAGCTCTGTTGCATGTGTGATGACTGTGTAATACTGTAGTATAGCAAACTAATTAGGTAGGAGTTCTAATCCTGACCCTGACAACTGTGAGGATGTGTGTGATTCCCTGAGAGAGTGTGGTTGTGTCTTCCTTAACACCTGCTTTTGTGGACAGTCACATGTACTACACTTCCTTTATCCCTCCTTTATCACTGGTGGTGATGTCACTCACCTTCAAAGATACCTTTAGACAGCTCTTCAACATGTAAGTTCCATAGCGTATGCAATAACTACATAACAATGTAATAACAATACATTAAATGTGTGTTATCAGTATCCTGTGTAGGTGTTTCGGTGATTGTGTAATGACAGGGTCCATTGCAGTGTGGGTTTTGCCACATCATTATATTAAGGAGCTACATGTCCCATTGTCAACATTACAAGGCCAACATTTTCCAAACATTGTAGAGATTCTTATCGACAATCCTCAGCCATAAATGTGTACAGCCATGTGCAATTACCATGAGACAATATGGATTAGTACACAATATAGACAACCATCATAATGCCAAGATACCTCTCTCCACCCATGGTTCATACACAAACATGCTTGACTCTTACTCTCCTACTCACTTTCTTTCTTACTTTGTCTCTGTCTGTCTCACTCACTCTCTGGTGGATGTGGAAAAGTACATCTGCTTTGCTTAGGCAGCAGCTTGAGTTTTGTAAGTGATGCTCATGGTCAGCTGATGCATATTCTGTGATGTGTGGAAGTGTACTTGGGGTCTCTGGGGTATGTTGTGTGGACATATTGTTATCATCTGATGTGGCATTCTTGACCTCATGTGGTGAGACCTGGCTATGGAACTGAGGTCATGCCTGCATCTACAATGACAGCATTATACAGGTATTCAGTGGAGTTAGTGGCATCTGTCCATACAGGGCATGTGTATAAGGCATGGTATTCCCTTTGTGGGTTACATTTGCAGACTCTACAGTTGTTGCAGGCATCCAGTGGGGAACATAGCAAAGGACCACTGTAAGCAATTATTTGCCTATAGGGATGGAACAGGGTGCATGTCCTTTTATTTGCTAAATAACACACACTTGGTCAGGAGATGTTACACACCACAGTACATTCTGATGTCAGTGACAGGCTGCAGCTTTGTGGTCAACAGGCATGCAGTAGTCCACTGCAATCCCACTGTGGTTACTATCTGTGGGCAATATGCAGGGAACTACCAATATAGTGGCTGTTGCCTATCCAAGTGCGTTTGTGTATGAGACATGGATGGAGAGTGTTTTCTGAGTAATGCAAGGGTTGCCTATATTGTTCACCGATTCATAATGTCACATGTAGGGCTATGGATTGTCTACACCAGCTTCTCTACTGTTTGACATCTGTTGTCCTTGTAAGGTGGACATTGTGACATATAGTAGGTCCTCAATATAATAATTTAGCAAAACTGGCTCCACAATGCATCCTGTCATTAGACAAAAACAGCAAGCTCAACACAGGATACTGATGACAAACACACACACATATGTCGGTACTGAGATTCAACCCCCTACCTATGTATTGCTACTACAGTGTACCACATTTATCGCATGTGCTACGGAGCTTATTGGATGGATGTTGTCCCAAGGTACTTCTAAGGTGAGGAACTTCTCTAGCCCTTGTAAATATTGACATTGGGTGATAGATCCCAACAATAATTTTACCCTAATCACACATTCACATTTGCCAGGAGTGAGGTTCAAACCTCTATCTAACAGCCTTTATGGACCATTATATTACACATTTACCACAGACACCACTAACCTGACATGGTATAGGCTTTGTAACAGATACTTGTAAGGTGGATGATATCTACAGGACTGCTAAAGTCAGGCTCTGAGATGTGTACTGGCTGTAAACAGGGACAAAATCTTTAAGGTACACACACAAAAACGTGCCACAGATGAGATTCAAACCCATAGCTATGAAGTTACTGCTGATACATTGTACACACCAAGGAGCTTAGAGGGATAGCTCTTCTCAAAAGGTATATTTCAAGGTAGATGACATCAGCAGGCTTGCTAAAGTAGGGCAATGGGAGGTGTAGTGACTGTGAATGGCCTCAAAAGCATTAATCTCTACACACGCAAGGTTCCACAGTTGCCATGTCTGGGATTAAAACACCTACCTAACTAGTACATCACACTATAGCATTACACAGTTATTGCATGTGCCACAGATCTCTGAGGCTGAACCTTGTCCAAGGAGGTATTTCAAGGTGACTGACATCAGCAGCCCTGCTAATGTAGGGCAATGGGAGGTGCAGTGTCTATGAATGGCCTCAAAATCATTAAACCCTACACACACAGAGAGTCTCACAGTTGCCATGTCTGGGATTAGATCTCCTTCCTAACTAGTATATCACACTATAGTGTTATGCAGGTATCACAAGTGGCATAGAGCTTATAGGGTTACCCCTTATCCAAAGGGATATTTCAAGGTGGCTGACTTCAGCAGGCTTGCTAAAGTAGGGCAATGAGGAATGCAGTGTGTGTGAATGGGCCATAAACCATGCCTCTGGAAACACACACACACACACACACACACACACACACACACACACACACACACACACACACACACACACACACACACACACACACACAACTCAGTCACACACAACTTTACATTTAACAGGACTGTGTATATGACTGCTAGATGAATAATGACTTGTACTGTCATGTTACACAGTTATCACAAGCACCACAGACACTATAGTGCTGAGGGATACCAGAAGCAAATATCTACAGGGATAGACTTCGGCACATCATGTGATATTGGCCAGTTAGATGTGTGGTGGGTGGGATAGGCCTCATGATGGGAAACTCTTTGTCACTGTCTGTCTCTCTCTCTCTTCCCCACATCTCTGTTTGTGTATGTTTGACCTATTATAGTGTGTTGTCCTTGGATATATGTGTGTATTCCTATCCAATGTGTGTGCAAAGCATGGCTGATGTGCAATGTGGTGTGTGAGCACAGACATATGTGACTGACAGATATGTATAGTCCACTCTTGTTTCCAGACATGGGCTTCATTTCTCTAAGTGTGGGAGCATGCCCAGTATGACCTTCTGTATTGAATGTGTGAATCCATTCCAGGTAGGTTGTACTCCAGTGCAGGCATTTGTGTTCTACATCTACAGCTAGCAACCTGTTTCGGCATGATATCTGTCGATAGGTTGACAATATGGAGTAAAAAATGGCAAAGGATAGTGGGATACTGTAACTAATTGTGTCTGTGCTGCTTCTGCTACATGGTTTTGGTGTTAGCAGAGATAATCAGACATATGTACTGTTTTATACTGTGATGTATTATTTTATCAACTACTGGCAGATATACGTATTTGCTCGCAGTAATTTCCTGGGGAATACAAGATGAATGAAGCTGTGTCCAGTATTGTTGCACAATCATGCCATTCTGGAGGGAGAGCTGCAGACACTTGCTGATGGGTCTGTGTAAATGGTCCTGCACTTTGGTACTGTGGTGGCTGAGGATCCCATGCTTGTACATCTATCGACATGACAGAATGGCCGTATCCTGCTGTGGCCATAATTCTCAGCTGTACAGATTCAGATAGGTTACGCAGAGGCAGGGCTCATAAATCTGGTCACTTCCCCTTCACATTGTGGTTTACAAGCAGGTTTGTAGCCACCCATTCCTGAGTTTGCAGGCAGGGATTATATGGGCACACATCAGAGTTTCAGACTTCACACACTCCATGGTGTCCATGCTTCTACCCCCTCTGTTATTCTATCCTCTTCCTAACATTATGCAAGTGATATCTGATAAGTATCTCTGTAGTTATGACTTCATCCCTGCAGTATTTAGGGGTTGGTCCACAGTTCATGCAGTAGGACATGGTGGACATGGTGCTGGGATTTGTCAACATGGCCTTGCATTTGGTTCTGTAGACTGTGTTATGTCATTATTTGGGACTCCGTGAGATAACATACATTGGCTATACAGGTGGGACACAGGCCTTTGACAGAGGACTGTAGGGCATTTGGTAGTAATACAGGTCATCTGTATCAGACCAGTGCATTCTGTTACTCCTACAGTCCCAGGATGCAAGCCACTGGATTCCCCTGTGGTGACAGGGTAGGTGTGCAAGGTGTTAATGGCAATAGTTTCTATCCTTATTAATCCATTGGTGTGGATGCTGGCATGGTGCTGCTTACTGCTAGGGACACACCTGCATGGGACACCTCTTCAGCATGCTGCATTCTGTGGGCATTCCCATACAGACTTGGGGGTCATATTGTACTCATTTCCAACAGCAGGGGTATGACCTGTGATGAACCTGTGGCAGATGGTAGGGTGAGATGAGTGCATGTGTGCTATGGAAGCTTCTTGCAGCTGACTCACAGATATACTTGGGGCTTTCCCCTTATGCTGGCTTGTGTGGGGACATCAGTGGTTTCTCAGTACTTCATAACTGTGCCTTTTGTGGCCTGCCAGTGTTTGACCAGACTACATCTGTATTCCGTACTACACAGACAACTAATGTGCTGCTAACATGTAAGTACAATTACAAAGGTGTGCCCATTTGACAGTAACATTTTATACACTCTCTATCTAGGGTACTTCCACCTGTGTACTGTGTGGATGTCTGGGCCCACATTCATGCCATGTCCAGCTTTCAGATGGTGACAAATATTACATTTGAACAATTAGTATGGATTACTGCTGGATTGGGTCTTGCTGGGATGCATTGTGTTTGGCACTGCAGTTTTTAGAACTTGTCCCTTTCATCAACAGTACTAGCCATAGGCCACCAGGACACAACCCCCCATGCCTGTATGTTGACCACTTTCACACAATATACAACACACAACAACCTAACACACAGAGCCCCACATATTGTACACGTGCAACAATCTGTCCTGCTAATTTGGCCAGCGCAGGTAATCTGTGCTCCACTGTTATTGTACCCAAACATACATGTTACTAAATTTCTACATAGGATTATGGGGGGGGGGTGCACACCTGACAACTGTAAAGATTTGCTCTGACTGTATTGATATTTCAGGTACTCTGCTGGCTTCCATTTCATTCTGTATTCTGACCTATCATGCAGCCTAGAAGCATATCAGTGGAGTACAGATCTTAGGTTTTATTGACCTACATTTCAATTTCAGACTTCTTAACCTTCAGAACTAACATCTAACAGCCTGACCTGTTGCAGTCTGTCTGTGTAGGTCTGGAGGGGGGCTTTTCTCCATTGCCATCAATCGGAGGCCTTAACACAGCCTTTCTTTGTGGTCATCTACACCTGTCCTGCTGGCTGAGACTCTTATTGAGCATGTGAGCCTCACTGACATGCATGTGTGTGTTCTATGGATACACATTTGGCCCACCACATGTCCTGCAGTGGGATTTGTCACCTTGTTAGGACTGCCTACTATGTTGACACCAGTATTTGTTATGGATTTCATGCTGCCCATATAGGTGTCTACTATCTGCTGCCATCCCATTCAGCCACCCGATTCTTTTGCATGCTCACATCAGTGACATACATACAAGTAGCAGAACATACTACTCCATTAAGCAATTAATAGGGAGAGTGACTTACCTTGTGGCTGTGCCAGTATTGAGGATGGTGCTGGAGGGCTGACTATGTCGGATGCACATAGTACACTCCCTATACATGGTGGAGTGCAGGTAGTGTCATGTTTGACATCCCTTTTACTGTATGTGAGAGTCAGAGACAGGTGTCATTCCCTGGGTTCCTACAATGTCAGTGTATGTGCTATGTGTTGCCACTTTGCCAAGGCCTGGGCATACTGGGCATGCATTTTTCTGCCTACTGGGGCAGGCTTAGGTTGTTTCTCCTCTGAGTCAGTCTGTGCCTGTGCTGGCCTTGGCAATGGTGGGGGGCTGTGTGGTCCTGCCCCGTGATGTTCCTGCTGCAGCTGTTTCCACAGGATCATATTGTGTAGCATGGCACATACAATGACAATTTGGGTACATGTAGCTGGAGATTGCTGCAAGACTCCACCAGATATGTCCAGGCACTGGAACTGTGACTTCAGCATCCCAAACACACACTCTATTATCATTTTGGTTTGTGCGTGTGCCTCATTATGGAGTTCTTGTTCAGGTGTGTGTGCATTTCTGATGGGTGTCATCAGCCATGGCTCCAGTGCGTAACCAACATCTCCCACTAGGTGGCCATATGGGATGTCCCCACTGGAAAATCTCTGGTACAGCTGTATCATATGCCAGATGTGGGAATCACAATAGCTTCCAGGGCTGCCAGCACACACATTCATTATAATGCCCTGGGCATTGCACATGACCCGGCAGTTAATGGAGAGGTAGCCCTTGCGGTTTATGTAGACCCTATCTGCACACTGGGTGTGTTTTGATATGCATGTGTGTGCAGTCTATAGCACCCACTACCTCAGGGTGTTCTGCTATTTGGTGGATTAGACGCATATTGCTGGTCAATGCCTCATGGGTGTAGTGGAAATATATGTGCTCACCGGCATGTGCTGACATGGCATCCAGGAACTGGTGGAGTACCCTGGATGCTGATGCCTATGAGATTCCCATGATATCCCCAGTTGGCCTTTGGAAGGTACCTGTGGCTAGTATTCTTAAGCCTACATATACCTTGGTATGCATTGGGATGGGTTCCTCACTGTTAGTTTTGTGTGTGAGGTGTGGCTGGCACAGCTCAACAATTTGCTGTAGGAGGTCCCTGCCCACCCTATAGTGCTCCACTATCTCCAGCTCATGTAGCCCCTGGTAGGTAACCCTGGGTATGTACACTCTTCTCCTTCTCCTCACTCTGGGTTGGTCATCAGCATTCTAATCCTCACCACCCTCAGTCTCTTCCACATATTGATTTATGAGAGCAAAAGCAGCCCCTATCATTTTGTTGGTTTTGTTAGGTAACATTTCCCTGTTTGTGTACACCAGTGGTGTAGAGTTTGTGGGAAAAAACAGAGTAAAAGGTGTTTGCATAGTTGATAGTACTGTGCTGGGCTGGGCTGCTGCCTATGTAATTGGCTGATTCTGATACATTTCAGGTGCCAGCTATGCTGCTTCTCCTTGGTTACCTTCCTACTGCTGTTTTCCCTTCCCATTTCCTTCCTGTTTAAGCCCCAAGGTGCACTGCACAAACCCAGTGCTCAGGTATGAATGGAGCTACTATTTCCTGTTTATTTTCTGTTTGTTTAAAACCTGGTGCGTGGTGCACACACCTGTTTAGGCAATGTAAATACTGCTAGGCAGCTTCAGACACACTCCCTCCTTAGCTGTGCTTAGCTAAGGACAAACATGGGCCACGGAGCTCCAATGAGCTTACAGCATGCATAACACACCCCCTTATGATGTCATCTAGCTCTTAGGCTTACATCATGGGATTACTGCACCTACATGGTTGGGTGCAAGCTTGCACTGAGGGCAAATCTGTGATTCAGTATCACTGCCCTCATTTGCATAGGATTGATTGCTAATGCATGGTTAGAAAACCGACACTCAGTCTTCTCCCTTAGCAACCACTATTCCATGGTCTTGTTGTATTATGCATGCCATTGACTATTATGTCAAAATTATGATTTTGGTTTAAAAGCTTATTTCCTGCTTTTTTTAATATTTTCGGACCAATCCCATTTGCGCACCGCTGCCCTACATGTAAATGGCCGAAATCGGTCAAAAAAGTTAATTTTTATAATTTTGAAATTAATTTTCATGCCTATGGCCAGATATTTGTCCTTTGGCATGCCTAACCCTTCTAATACATGTGTCTGTATGAGCTGTCATGCCTCCGTTTTGTAGTTTGCAGAAATGTATTCAGCTACTGGCTGAATACATTTCTGCAGTCTGCACTATTCCTGCATGGACACCTCCCTGCTTCCTGGATCACTAATTCACCTCATTTGCATGTTTTTTACCAGCAAATGAGGTAATTATCATACAGGGGCCGTGTCCATACAGGAATAGTGCAGGAGCGCTAGTGCATGTCCCAGAAGCTTAATCCTGGATCACACGTCAGCCATATTGTCTGCAGCAGCTCTTGCACTATTCTTGCACACCGTGCAGAGCTTGCTGAATGCTGGGGACTATTTTCATCCAGTAAACGTTTTTAACAGTTATTCACTCCAGCACTGCATAAGTTGCTCTGTTCCTCCCATGTTTTCCAGTTTTCGATTGGATTTAACTGGAGAAGGGAATACCAGGAGTGCAGTTGATATCAATGCCATATTTGTAAGGACCAGGTCAAGAAATTGATAATTTTGTCCAGAGAAGTTTTGTTTATGAAAAAAAAAATGTAGATGTAACTTACAGTTGAGGTATAGGTATCCCAGTTTGTTGCTGGATAGTTAAAGTCTGCTAGAATAATAGATTTCCTGGTAGTTTGAAGTTTATCTAGTGAGTATAGAAATCTAGATGGTTTTCTTGGACCATAGAGGAGGTTCTGTAACATGCTATGATCTTACAGTTGGTCCTATTTATTGTGATTTGGATCTCAGTCATTTCAATTTTTGGGTCTGTGGGAATCTGACTAAAAGTGATGTGGTCGTTAATAAATATGGATATTCCACCACAGTTACCATTCTGCTGAAAGGTTTGGTAGTATTAAAAGTCCTGTTATGCTTTTAGCACTTTTAAATCTAGTTTTTGTATTAAAAGACATGTGTGTGTGCTTCAAATGCAGCAGGACCTCAAGCTCAAGCAATTTGTTATTTTGACAACTGGCATTGGGCAGAACCACCTTGATGTGATTTGGCATTTAATATGTTGTTTTTTTGTTTTTTAGGTTGGGAGATCCATTATCAGGAATCTGTCTAAAAAGTTACTTTGGGGGCAGCAAAGCTTTTAGCTGGTATGTGGAAACCCTGGAATTGATGCAAGCCAACCCTTGCAAAGCAAAAGTGACTGCCTAGCATCTCCTGTAATTCTGACACATACTGGATCCATCTTGAATGACACAAACTATGTAACTAAATGTCAAAGCCAAATCATATTTTCCCTACACTTTAGTACCATTCAAGGAGAAAGAAATATTCTGCATTAACCAGGGTCTTACCTGTGTTTGTCACATGCACAGAGAGCTCTGACATATATGTCTGTATACCTCTTACCAATGAGGGACGTGCACATTGGGAGAATGACAAGCACACACACAGTAAAGTACAATTTCCCTTAAGAGTACACAAAGATCACAGTCAGTCTGGGGCTGGTTTCTCTCTCTCTCTTTCTCCAGATCCCCAATAAGACTCCCCACAGGTACAGCTATGGGGTTAAGATCTCAGCCGAGTGGTCAAGTCAAAACCTGCAGCACCCTCTCTGTCCAACCAGTGTTCATGTCCCTGCCCAAGTAGCTCACACACACACAAACACACACACACGCACACAGACACACACACACACACACACACACACACACACACACACACACACACACACACACACACACACACACACACACACACACACACACACACACACACACACACACACACACACTTTGAGATTTGATTTATATACAAACACACAGACACTCCTGGAGAAGGCTGGCACATCAGCTACTATAAAGGCCCTTACCAAAGGGTGCCCAATCTTACTGTGTACTGTTACTATTATCCAAATGGTAAGTGTATCCAAGACTAAGGCTATTCAAGAGTGGCCTGTACAATGTTTCCAAATACATATGCAAGTACCCTAAAAGCTTAAATATCTCTTAAATATCTCTAACAAAATTAGCCACAATTAAAAGGTTTAAATATATTTAATAACAAATAATAAAAGCACAAGACAATACTCATTAGCTCAACACAGTGACAATAGAGTTCAGAATCACAGGAAATATTTTTAAGTAATATTGCAGGACAGTCACATAAATACAGAAAACATCTAAACTGATCTTACTATATTCCTATCTCTAAGAGAAATACTATGATCTAAGTCTTGCTTACAGAGCAAAGCAAATACAGATGAGAAGTGCTGAATGGATGTTTACAGATCCAGAGACAAATGCAAAATGCACTAAATTTCTCTCTGAGATAGTTATACACATTACTGTTGGGTTAGCTAGATAACATCATTCTTGTCACCTCTGCCTTGGTTCCCAGGCTAAACAGATACCAACAGAATTTAACATGTCTCTATGAAAAATACTTATCTCTTAGAAGCTGACACTTATATCTTAGAAATTGCCTGAAACTGGAAGTCATAAAACAATAAACGTTTTTAAATTTTAAACCTAGTAATTATTTCTGTCTTAAGATAATAGAAAAAAACTCTAGCTATAGACATTCTGTCTTCCAACTGTGGTAAATACAGTTGCAAAACACTTTACTTATTTTCTCAGAGTTTGCAAGTTAACTCTGTCCCCCAGATTCACAAATCCACCATGTAAGACTTAATAAGTCTTACTCGGAGGCTGCAGTTGAACGGTATGATGTCAGCATGCCATGAATATTCATGAGGGCACGCTAACTCAACCGTAAGTCTTACACAGACCGTGTAGGAAAGCAGGGGGCGTGTCGGACTGCCAAACAGTCTAAATGTCCACGCCCCTGCAAGGTTTGGAAAAGTAAAATGAAATTACACAACAGCGAGTCCGCTCAAATGTCCTTGCACCCAAACCACACTCCCTACATTGTAAACCCCCATCACAGTTATAAAATGTAAAACATTAATTTTATTTTTTTTTAAATTCCTGAAATAGCTGCCCGTATTTGCACGTGTGTGCGCATGTGTGCCCATTGCTTAGCTGTAGTTAGCAATTCCGACATGGAAGAGCATAAGAAAGAATGTTTATGCAAATCACACCAAATAGCAATAGCGTATTGGTAGAGCGCTTGCACAAAGAAGAGGCATTCACGGTTCGAGTCCCACCACTCCCCTTCTTATTTATGTTTTAAATCAGTATATGGAATAATACCTGACAAATATGATTAAAATATTAGTAAAAAGCAGTGAAATGGCCAATGTATCAGTAAACAAATTATATATTTTTAAAGGATCCTGATATATAATTGCTTGCAGTTAAGCAGAGCTTTACCCAGTGCAATAGAGGTGCTCAAAGTTTAAGAGTGCTTTACCCAGCGCAATAGAGTTGCCCAAAGTGTAAGTGCGCTTTACCCAGTGCAATAGAGGTGCTGCAGTCACAGTGAGTAATGCAATCAGCACACAGCAGGCTGCATGCAATTACTGAATGGTGGGCAGCAATTGGTGCAGAGGCTGTCACATGCACAAGTGCAGATACCTAGAAAAGCAGGCTGTACCTGCTGTCCACACATGCAATAATATCATTGCAGGTACATGGAGATAGAGAGCGATTGTGAGAGAGAGACACTAACAGAGACACAGACAACGGGGAGAGAAACAGAGACAGAAACAGAAACAGAGGGAGAAAACCCAAAATAAACAACCAAAAAAAAACCCTACAAAACTGTAACAGACAGAGCAGGGAAATACAAAGGTAAGGTATGTAACTCATATGTATGTGTTGGCATGTAGTAGATGTTCCTGAAGAGTACTCTACACACTGCAAATCTTCCATGTGTGGCAGCAGTACGTATCTATCTGTATCTGCACATGTGCATAGGGCAAGGGACATACTGCAACTGTTAGTGAAGGGTGGACAGATATCTGTTGTTGAAGGTTGTTATGCGCATATATCTATGTAGGTTGTAGTGTGTGGCATAGAAAACAGCATGCAGTGCTGATATATGTCATGTGCTGGTTAAACACTGTGGGACTGATTTGTCAGATCTGCTGTGTTACAGCCAGTGAGGCCTGCTAAAGCTACATGGGCCGAGGACACCCACATGCATTCTGCACAACACTGTGCAATATAATCACATAACTCTACATCCCACAACTGTCACATAACTGATATCCCCACCATGAAAGGTGGACTGTACATGTGCCTATATGTACATCTATGTGTACAGCAATGGATGTGTACATGCATGTGTATAGATATGTGTGTGTATATATATATATATATATATATATATATATATATATATATATATAGATATAGAGAGAGATAGAGAGACATGGGGCCATATGTACTGCAACAGGTGTGTGGTGGCCAAGGCATGGACTGTAGACAAGTGTTGATACTGCAGTGCCATTCCTCCTTTCCAAAACACTGTACCCATTAACTACCACATAAGTAGAGATCTACCCAAGACCGAAGGTGTGATAAGGGAACATGGGACACAGGTGGACAGTAGCCACCTCTTTGATAAAGACAGTGCCACACTAGACCTGTAATTTGTCTGTGTGGTATGTGTCATGACAACAGGTGTGTCATCTAGGGAAATATAGATCAGTGTTCCCCTCCACTCATCACAATGCCCTGTGTGGTATGTACCTCACATGACAACTACAGCAGGTGGAAAGGCCACAGACATACCTCACAAAGGGCAATACTGGCCGCAAACAGATGCCCTATGCAGACTGACTCACAAAACCACATCTAGACTGTATTGCATACCGGCCACACAGAGGTGACCTCTGCCGGACATACAGAGGTATATTACACCCATAGCTGGGTGACAACCACCATGGCAATATATCACAATCCCTCTGGGATACACGCTCTAGGGCCCTAAACCTCGTCAGCTCACTAAACAGCACATGCTGGAGGGATAGGTTCCTATCTCAGAGATATGCCATACCCTGGAATAGACCACCTAGCAATAGCAAACAAGGCTCCTAATTAGCAGTTGTCATAAATACCCCTGATGATTGTTTGGGAGATTGGTAATACACCCCAGGAACCCCCTCTGTGGTTCTGGTTGGCAGGGACAAGTGAAATCAAAGTACATATGTGTCAAAGGCCAGGTTAGTATATGGCTAGGCTGCTGTATGCCCTAGGGCCAATGGCATATTACCTACCTATGACACTATGCACTCATACATGTACTCAATGCAATACCTGCTATGTGAGGTTGAATAAGTGTAACGCTGAATGTGTGCAAGGTCTGTAAAGGTGTGATAGGTTAGTGTGAAGTTGTATCTGACATGGTAGTGTCTATCCTAGCTGTGACGCCAGCAAAAGATGTGTATTGTACTGTTAGGCAGACATAGTAGTATGGCATATGATGTGACGTAGTTCCTTGTTGATGACCGTGGTGTCTCATTGTAGGCTAAAGCAATACATGTATGCTTAGTGAGTGGTACTGCTGGTGAATCCAACTCCCATATGAACTGTAGTACTACCTGAAGCTGTAGGCCTAAACAGCACAGTATGGTGTGTGTTCACATTGCTTGAAAACACTGTCTTGTGTGTTTCCTGTAGTCTGCACAGAGGACAAAACTCAGGCATAAGGGTTTGTAAGTAGTGGCACACAGTACTGTATGGTACACAGGTAATGCTCATCTGTGTTGGCATACAGTGGTGCGTTGTATGTTTGTCTGATGTGTGTGTAATTATGCCTGTACCATGGCTGCAATTATGTGTGTGTTACAGGGAATACATGTGTATCCAGCAACATATATACTCTGTTACAGCAGTATGCCACCTATAGTAACAACTGTACACAATATGTTAGGCAGGGCTATGGCATCAATGACTAGAGTGGTTGACTGGTACTACTGTAACTGTACTTTACATTCACTGCAATGGATGATATCTCTGTTCGTGCATTGGCGTGATATGTATCCTTGTGTCGAGGTTGTGCATTGTGTCACAAACAGTGTGCCGGGTACTGTTGTATAGTGGTGTGATATATAGAGTGTGCCAGGCACTGTTAGTCAGTTGTGGCCTGAGAACCAATAAGTGGTATTGAATGTGTGTAACCTCTGGCAGACAAATGGATTTTATATATGTCAGTAAAGTGATATCTTTGGTTAAAGGTTTAAAGTGTGCCACAGGACTCTCTCACACATATTGTTTATATCTTTTTCAGCCAGATGGCCCACCAACGCAACCCGTCGTACACAGCAGCGGAGGAAGATGAGATTGTGCAAAGTCTGGTGCTGCAGTACACAATGCTGTTTTCCCAAAGCAGCCATCACCAGCAGGAGCGGACTGCACTGTGGCAGGATCTTATTCGTCGGGTAAATGACATAGGTATGCATAACTGGACATATGAGCAGGTACACCATCACTGCAGTGATTTAATTAGACATGTCCGGTGGCGTGTGTCTGATATCCAAAGACAATAGCTTGCCACAGGTGGTGGGGTGGCCATTCATCCCCCCCTCACCAGAGTGGAGGAGCTGCTCCTAAGCGTGGTGGCTCCTAGACAACAGCAGCGACAACCTGTGACATGTGTTGCCATGGAGGCCAGAGCTACCCAGCATGTTCACATGGAGTGAGCAGGTAACATGCCCTATCTGTAGACTACAGTTAACTGTATTGTTAGATTATGTCTACGTGAGATGTGTACTGTGTGTTTAGCAGTTGCACTGCCCAGTGTTGTGCAATACTGATATTTGGAATATTATCTCTACACCTGTGACTGTTGACTGTTCTACTGTAGTTTAGCATACCCACTGTAACAATGCCACAGTTGTAGCCACTGACAAACTCTCTCCTATTCTCGTAGGTCCCTCTGGTGTGACAGCAGGGCAGATGATCCATGCTGGTGAGTGTGGTATAACTGCACTGTTGGTAATGAAATGTGCATGCCATAGGTGAGGTGTAGGCCATGTACACGTAACACACCTACGCATAATGCATGCCATGCATGTTTGCTGTAAGATGTTGCACAGCTCAGTAATGTCAGTAGCTGCCTCAATGACATGCAATACACAGAGCATCAGACACAGTTGTGGCAACACCGTACTGCACATTGGATAGGCATAGTTGCTACAGCTGTACACAACATAGCACGTTTATCATACGCAGTACACAAAAACAAGCTTCATATGGCATTACCACACACCCGCTGTAAGGTCACACTTCAGTATCCCACATGTCATCCACACACACATGATGTACCTCAGGGGTAGAGGCCTATCATGGGGCTGTGCAACACTCTTCAACACATAACACAGTCATGTTAGGCAATGCTCCCTATTGGGCACCTCACACACCCATGTACAAAGTGGCTGTGTAATTGTGAACGTAGCCACGGCACTGCAGTTCAGGTACAGCATGCTAGGCGGTGGTCTGTCACACATTAGTAGCCGTGAGTGACCACAAGATGCATGATGATGATGGCACATGGTACTACACCCCATCCAGTTACAGTGACCACAGTACTACACATAGCAGTCATTGCTTTGCACCTCAATGTTGTGCGTGTGCAAACATATGCACCTATACACAATATGCATAGCATGTTGTGTGTGTGCTTACATATGCCAGTATACACAATATGCACAGCAGTTGCCATCTGTACAAAGTGTCACATATATGTCCTGGAATGCTATTGGGTGTATAGGTCACATGACACACATTGGGTATATGTGGTGTTTAATGTTGCAGTCATGTAGCATGCCATGTCATGGCTGGCACCGTCATATCTGCAATATGTCCCTCACTCACCATAACCACTGTACAAGTGCCATGTTGAGCATTGGGACTCCTTCACATCTACATGCACCTCTCATCCCGTGTGTGTACATAGCATGCATGTGCTACACCTGTGCCCACTATTATCTGCTATGGACACAGACACTGTAATCACACATGGCAATCTATATGTCACACAGATAACACATGCAGCCATGGTATGTATACCTGTGAGTGATGGTGCACAGGACATTGCAGAGCTGATAATACATGCACAGCAATGTTGTGTCCATGTACACATTGTGTTTCAGGGTGTAGCCAATCACTGAACAACTACACACATGCATCAAAGCCATGTATAATGTCATTAAATAGGGCTGTCTACACTTGCACTGCATGGTCTTGAGTAACACATGTTCTGCATGCTGACATGTGTGAGGTGACTGTTTGCCTTGTGATACTGTCACCCTCCTTCAACAACTATTGAGTATGTGTTGTATTGCTGGTGTGTGTGTGTATGTGCTGTAGTGAGGAGTGTATTTGTGTGCATGTGTTCATGTGTTCATGTGTGCATGTGTGCATGTGTTCATGTGTTCATGTGTGCATGTGTGCATGTGTGCAGGTGTGCAGGTGTGCATGTGTGCTAACATCATGTACAGATTATAAAGTGTGTTTCCTGTCTTCCTCTCACAGGTGTTGAGTTAGGGGTGGCTGAAAGCAGCAGGGAACCTGAAGTCACTGCCACTAATAGTGGAGATGATGAGACGTATTCTGGCACAGGAAGGTTTGACAGGGTCTGTCGTTGGTCCACCAATCGACAGTACACAGCGTTCAACCCCATCTATGCACACACTCATACTGCCGATACATCCCTCATCACCAATGGCCTTAGCTGAGGGACAGCATACAGTTGGCACTGACCAGGAGAGTGTGGTACCCATGGCACTTGCATCCCCACACAGCAGTCATAGCCAGATTCCTGGAATGACACCACATAGGCGGATGTGCAGGGGTTCTCAGGGGAGCACCACTGGTCATATTGCCCCTGGCAGACGTGCCCCCAGAGGTATTACAACCTCCAGTATGTTCCTGGCTGTAATGCAGGCACATGCACGTATGGAACGGTACACCAGACAGGGACTAAGGATGCAGAGGGCCCATTACACTGCTATCAATGACAGCATCCTTGACCTTGCCGGTGCCATCTGGAATTACACCGAGGTCATTGATAGACCTTGGGGGGAGACATTAGATGCCCTCCACAGTGTGTCTTCCATGAGCCAGGATCATGCGGGATGGGTGAGACGTCGACACGGATGCATGCCAGCAACAGCAACAGCTGGCAGCCATCGCGGATGGTACACAGATCACAGCCGCTCCCATAGTGGCAGTACCAGCCCCAGCAATGCTGGGGCTGGCCTGTCTACTGACCGTCCTAGTAGACCATGTGCACATGGCTCCTGCCAGTCCCAGCAGGGACATGGGTCCAGTCATCATACCTCTGCCTCTGATGATAGTACCCAGTCAGGGTTGGTACCCGATATTGCCCGTAGCACCCCTGCCAGGCACAGGTACCATGTCTGTGCCCAGAGACAGTGATCTGTACAGCCTAGCAGGTACAGTCTGTGGCTGTCCCACAACCTCCCGTATATGGCAGCCACATGGTGGAGCTGTGTGCATGCAGACACACACACATTAACCAAACAACTAGGGCTCACACATACACACACACACATTACATCAACATTGGCCCATGCTGTACTGCTGTCCCTCACACACACACACACACACACACACACACACACACACACACACACACACACACACACACACACACAGACATGTCGATTGGATGGGTCAATGTCGGGCTCTGGCAAACCAACAACACACCCTGTGCATATGATGACACCTGTGCCACCTCCTGTCATCTGTAACATTGATGCAGGAACAGGCTAACATGGTTCTGATGCACACCTGTTTGGCATATAGCCCTCTTAGGTACATGCAAACACACTAGGGATATGTCCATCCACTTCTGGAAATGCATGCATTGGCCTACAATGCATTCCCTGGATGGGACGCATATCCTACACAAGGGTATCATACAGACAGATACCTGTTGTCCAATACATGCTGTATGGCAGTAAGCCGACTATGGCATAGTCATCCACATTTACTATACATACTATCCCGACAGTTCCACATAGGTGGTAGCCCTCAACATGTATGTTGGGTACCAATGTGTACATACAGCCACGTGTTATGTCATCTGTCCCTTGGTATCCACATATCCATAGGTATTGTGGAGTTCCTCGGTGTGTCACATAAGACATTAGGGGCCTGAATGCA
Organism: Protopterus annectens; assembly: GCF_019279795.1. Classification (NCBI taxonomy): domain Eukaryota; kingdom Metazoa; phylum Chordata; order Ceratodontiformes; family Protopteridae; genus Protopterus; species Protopterus annectens. Next base: position 1,025,214,112 of record NC_056730.1, read on the forward strand.
TATCCACAGGGCTGTTGTACACCTATAATGACTGTCCATTATTGCCAGTCGTTGTTGTGTATGAACATGTCTGACATATACCCCAGGCATGTACCCTCACTCACAGTACTCTATAGTAACTGTCATGGGTGTGTGTGGCACAGATGACCTTGGACACAGATCACTACAGTGGCTGGGCTTGTCACATACATACATAGGTTCATAGGTTCATAGGTTTATACTAGGCTATCTGCCCGAGGGCATTTACAAGCCTAGCCCATCGTTTTGTGGCTTACGCCACCCCTTTAGTATGGGGAACTATACCCATTATTTTGCTGTGCCTCTGTCGAGCAGTGACACTGAGGTAATCCCTGGGGTATATCTGCGATCTCCCATCCATTGGTCAAGATTTCTCTTGAACAAGGCCAGCGAGGTGCTCTGCCTCACATGTACCGGGATTTTGTTCCACAGCATAGGAGTCTTTGGGTAATGAATCTATCCCTCCAGCACGTCCTATTAATAGCCGTGTAGGTTTAAGTCTCCCGCCCTTGTGGCTCTGATGGATCTAGATTTTTGAGGTGAAGCATATTCATCAAATCTGGGTTTGACATGGCCTTGTATGTTAGGCAAAGGTCACCTCTGAGCAGCGGGCGTTTACTGAATAGAGCTGGAGTTCTTTCAGTCGGGCAGCATAGGACATTTTTGAGACCCTTTATCCTTTTGGTGAGGAACTTTTGTGGCCTCTCCAGCTGCTGCAGGTGTCGGGTCAGATACATCCCAAATGGGGCATTGTACTCAATCATTGGTCTGATGAGTGATGAGTAAAGGGAGACTATGACCTCCCTTGATCTAGATGAGAATCCCTTCATGATAAGGTGGGCAATGTAGAAAGTCTTCCTAACTACTTTAGCTACATGGGTGTCGAATGACAGACTACTATCAACCTGGGTCCCCAGGTCCCTGATAACTTCTTCTGTGCTCAGTGGATTGCCACCTATTTGGTAGCTAGGGGTAACCTTGTTTTTCCCAAAGGGTATGACTATGCATTTTTTGGCATTTAACTTCAGGCCGTGGCTCTGGCACCAGTTATCCGTTTCTGTGAGACCCTTCTGAAGGATATCTGTGTCAGATGTGTTTTCTACTATGGCGCCCAGTTTGCAGTCATCTGCAAACTTTGTCAGCCATAACCCTCCTGTGTTTGCTTGTACTTCGGAAAAGTAGATGCCAAACAAGAGTGGGCCCAGGACTGAGCCCTGTGGGACACCACTTGTGACAGGTTTTGAGTCTGACATGGCGCCAGCAACTCTGACCCTGTGGGTTCTGTCACTCAGCCAGTTTGCAACCCATCTTGTGATGTATGGGTTAACATTTAAGCTGATGAGTTTTCAATGATACCCGAGTGGGGTATTGTATCAAGGCCTTAGCCAGATCGAGGTAGGCTGTATGGACTGCCTTTCCTCGTCAATGGCTTTGGTGACTGTTTGAAGAAGTCAACCAAGTTTAAAAGGCATGATCTGCCTTTGACAAAGCCAAACTGGGTTGGATCCAAAGTCTGCAAATTCCTATGTCTTTATTTATGAGGTCCATTATGATCCTCTCCATGGCTTTGCAGATAAGGCTTGTCAGGCTAATGGGCGGTAATTTCCAGGGTCGGTGGAGGCACCGCCTTTGTGAAGTGGGACCACAGTTGCAGTGCCACTCCTGGGCAATATCCAGAGGTAAGACTTTGATTAAACAGCTGTCCTAGCTGTGGGTTTAATTCCTCATTGAGTTCGTGGAGCACACAGCCGGGGACACCATCAGGTCCCATGGATGCTGTGTTTTTTGCTTTGGAGAGCAGTTCTCACTTGCTGGAGATGTTTGGGGGCTGCAATCGTTTGGTATAGATATCTCTCCTTTGGGGAGGGGGAAGAAGTTTGCACTGAACCTGTCAGCCAGTATGTTGGCAATGTCTGTAGGATCAGTAATCTTCACATCATTTTGAACTAGTTCTGAGCATATCTGGGAGTTTCCTCCTAGGTGTCTAACATAGCTAAAGAAGGCCTTATGATTGTCTTTTGAGTCTTTAGCTATTTTTCTCTCAAATTTGCTTTGGATGAATTTATGAGAGCTCTTAGTTTATTACTTAAAGTGATCAAGGGTGTCTTACCTTTTAAGGATTTTGCTGTATCTTGCAGTAGCTTCCTCCTTTATTGTAGAGTTTGTTTATGGCTGGGGTCCACCAGACTGGACGCTTGCCTTTGGTACTAAGAGTCTTTGTTTTGTTTGGGATTGCCTTATCCATGCAGTCCTGCAGGTGCTGGTAGAAGGCGTCTGTAAGTGATTCAGCGGCTTGAGTACTGTTTTCCACCAGCTCGGGGCCTTAAAGGAGACCACACTAGTCTTTAGAAGTGTGAAGTCGGCTTTTGAGAAGTTCTTTACTGTGGTCTTTTTATTTCAGGTGGGGTGGGATGAGGACCTCCAGCGAGATTAGTTTGTGATCTGATCTCACCAGTGAGGGGTATACTTCGGTGTTGAACATTGTGCTCCCATGTTCGTGATGATGAGATCAAGTATGTTATCTCCTCTTGTGGGGATGGTGACTAGTTGTTCCATGGCATTTGAGTTTATGAATTCCAGGAACTTTTGGGCTAGGGTGTTTGGGCTTGAGTAGTGTTCCCAGTCTATATTAGGGTAATTGAAGTCACCTAGTATGATGGTGTTTGGTGATACATTTATCCCTCTAGTGTTTTCAGGAAGGCCATGTAAGCTTCCAGAGTTTGTGGGGTGGCCTGTAACATGCTACAATTTGCAGAGCAGTCTTGCCTATGGTTAATTGCACCTGGATGGTCTCCGATGCATCGTGCGTTGCCACCAGTCTTGAGGTGTGGGTGTCCTTAATGAATATGGATACCCCCCCTCCTTTCTTGGTATTGTCCGGATTTTGGGGCCGGAGCATGATATGAGGTAAAACCTGATAGCGCTGGGGTGCTCTCAGGAGCCTTGAACCAGGTTTCTGTCACAGCACAGACATCGATGTTCTCCATACTGAGAAGGGCCTCGAGTGCGTGCATTTTGAGATTGAGACTTCTGGCATTGAGCAGCATTACCCTTAGTTTTTTCCTTTTTGTGTTCTAGGGTGGTAGGTTTAGAATTTGAGCCTTGCCTAAAAAGGCACTATGGGGTGGCAAGAGCCTTTGCCAATATCCGAATCCCAGGGGTGACAGGTGCAAGCGTCCCTTAAACAGCGTGGCTTGTCCAGCATGTCATCCCAGGCAGACAGATACTGGATCCCCTTTGAATGACACCAGTGTTTAAGCCAATTGTTAAAGCTGATCATCTTATCTCTGTATTGTGGCATCACTCTTGGTGAAGGTAGGATACTGCTCAAGGTCAGGGTCATACCTGCCTGGGCTACATAGTCAGAGAGCTCCTCAATGTCTCTTTTCATGTAGTCCAAGGAGGTACGTCTCAGGTCGTTTACACCAGCGTGGACAATGACTGAGTCATATTTGTACTTGCTGTTGAGAGACCTGAGTGCTTGCGTTATGTGGCGGATTCTAGCGCCCGACAGGCAGCTTACTGTGACCTTCTCCTTACTCAGTCTGGTGAGCGGGACATCAGTGTGTCTGACTATGGAGTCACCAATGACTAGTGTGTCTGGCATTGTGTTTGGCCTTAAGGGCTGTGACTGTTTGACACTCTGACTGTGAGGTCTATGTGTTGCAGGTGTTGCGATCTGAGAAGCAGCGGCACAATCTGTCAAAGGAAACAAATGTATTCATGTATTATGCAGGCTTCACACCTATGTACTGATTGAGGTCACATGTACACATATTTATTTGCCATGCAGATACCTGATGTGTGCGATGCACATACTGTTTTAATCATGATATGTCATACCATAGTAAAAGCAACACCCACACGGCATTGATCAACTGTGTTACACACACTCAGCAAGTGCAGGATTCAAACCCCTATCTAATGATGTTATGATACTATAGAAATACACATTAACACGGCATGCTATATGCTTTGCTGGGTGGTCCCTCTTCTCCAGCTATATTTGTAGGATGCTGACATCATCAGACTTTCCAAAGAGGAATGTACCTCTTTTAATGTGTTTTTCCAGTCTCCAAAAAGGGCACTCTTCTCATAGGAAATCACACACATACACACACCCCCAAACACACACTGTCAGCAAGATCCAAACCCCTACCTAACTATATTATGATACTAGAGAGATACGCATTAACACAGCATACTACATGATTTGCTGGGTGGGTTTTTCTTCTCCTGCTATATTTGTAGGATGCTGACATCATCAGACTTCCCAAAGAGGAATGCACCTCTTTTAATGTGTTTTCCCAGGCACCAAAAAGGGCACTCCTCTTATAGGAGACCACACACTGTCAGCGTTTGCAGGATTCAAACCCCTACCTAACTACGTTATGATATTAGAGAGATACATATTAACACGGCATGCTATATGCTTTCCTAGGAGAGTTTAATTCTCCTGCTATATTTGTAGGATGCTGACATCATCAGACTGGACATGGTAATGTGTGTACACTTTGTTTTATGCAATCCCAGGAATGAGCCATGTGGGTCGGCAGGTGTAAAGAGCTTGAACAGGACCCCATAATTCTTACCTTGTGTGATCTATCTGTGGACACATTGACATTGCTTCATATGTCAACACATATTTATGCACAGATTGTTGGTTTTGTGGATAAGACATGTGTCAGGGATGTTGATAAAGGGCTATTCAAAGTCTATGTGGGACATGTGTAGCTCTGTTCAGTGATGTATGTCCTGGGTGTCTACCTTGCAAACAGTCTAGCATGTTTGGGAACCATGATCTGCACATGAACATCCCACAGTTGGTAGGATTGTGTGTTTGTCAGCTTCCAATAGCTCTGTTTATGACTTCAACCATGATGGACTCCATGTCCTTGCAGATCAGACTTCATAGGCTTACTGGACTATACTTCCCATGGTGTGTTGTGCAACAACACTTGTGGGGAGTGCCATATGTCTTTGGGGGGAGCTGTTCAGCCATTCTACATGTGATATCTCCTGGTATGATGACTGGGACTATCGTCAGTGGGAGGTGGGTATGTCTATATGGGCCTGTCTGACAGGATGTCAGCATTGTCAGTCAGGTACAGTTGGCCCTGACTCAGGACATATATGAGTGTACATTGCTATTTATGACATAGCTGAAGGAGGTGTCATGATTCAGTCTGGAATCCTCCTCAGCTACTCTTTACAAAACACCAACTAACCTGAGCACTAATCCCTGTTATACTCTTTTACACACTTAACACCCTACTGATCCTTTGTGATCAGGCTACGGAGTATGTCATCATAATATCCTGGCATGTCCAGGGGTCGGTTTCGTGTGTACTCTCCAGTCCAGCTAGTGAATATTGTGGTTTTGACACAATGTCACATCTGCCTCATGTACACAGAGAACCCTCTCCTCCTCCCAACAAACTCAGATATATGTGAGAGATGCAACAATATTGACATAAAGGAGGCTGAGCTCTCTCGACCCATGACTGGCATAGTCTATCAGGTGGTGAAGGTAACCACACACACCACATATCACTCTCACATAAACCTATAGCAACAGCAGTCAAACTACATTATCACACATAAACATACTCGGAGGCTCTACATAAACTCTGCCTAAGCGGCAGAGACCTCCAAAGCAGACACACAAACAACTGCTACCCCATTACAATACCCACATATCACATAGTTCACAATGTCAGTGTGCCACGCAGTCACTGTCCTTCGGGCTAAACAACACACCTAATACACTTGTAATAGGTGACACTTATTGTCAAGCACACTGACATCCCACTCACCAGGCCAAACAAGGGAATAGTCACTTTGAGCTGTCTCTCGGGTGCCAGGATTCACAACATAACACATGCACTCAGGTCACTCCAAAGCAAGTACAGGACTGGCTCCATCATTGTCCATGCTGGTGCGTACACCCTCAGACATTCCTCCCTGGACCACATGACATGATACATAGAGGAACTTTCTGATCGTGTAGCCCAGGCCAGTATGACCCTGACCTTGTCTAGCATCTTACACTCACTAAGTATGATGTCACAGTATACCAACAAACTGATCACGTTTAACAGTTGGCTAACATATTGGTGTCATTCACAGGGGATACAGTGTCTGTCAGCCTGGGATGACATGCTCGACATGCCATGTAGCTTCCCTATGGACAGCTTGCACCTGTCACCCTTAGACTTTCGAATACTGGCTAAGGCACTAGCTACCACCATACTGTCTTTTTTAAGTGGGGCTCAAAAGACAAACCCACCTCCATAGGCATTATAGAGTACATGACACTGAGGGTAATGCTGCTCAACACCAGATGTGCTACCCTCAGATTGTGACCGCTCAGGAATCTCCTCAGTATGGACAACAGCAATATCTGTGCACTAACAGACACCTGGTTCAGGCTCCCAAATGCACACCAGCACTACCAGGTTATATTTCATACCATGCTTTCTGACCACAAAACTCGGAATGGCCAACACAAATAGGGGGAGTATCCATATACATCACAGGTACACATACCTCCAGGTTGGTAGCACTGCACAAAGCATCACAGACTATACATATGCACCTAACATTGTGCAAATCTGCCTTTTGGTTTGTTGCCTGCTACAGACCACCCTCCCAAACTCAGGAACCACACTCGGCTTTCCTGGGAACACTGGACAATATGAAGGTGTCCCCAAACACCATTATACTGGGTGACTTCAAATACTCACACAGTGACTGGGGATAGTACTCAGGCCCCAACACCCTCACCCAACAGTTGCTACTATTTGTAAACTCATATGCTATGGCACAACCGGTCACCACACCCACAAGAGGGGACAACATATTGGACATGATCATCACCAACATGGGGACTCTATGTTCCACACCTGAGATATACCCCTCATTGGTAAGGTCAGAACATACATTTATCTCACTGGACATCCATATCCCGTCCCCACACCCATCCTGGGTAATCTTGGTGAACTTCTCAAAAGCAAACGTCACACTTCTCCACACCAAGGTGGTATCCTTAAGAGACCCTGGGAGAGTGGTAAGTATGGCTCAGACTGCTGAATCCTTTACATACACATTCTATGGACACCTAGTGAACTGCATGGATCATGCTATCCCAAATAACAACTGGACTCACCCCTCCAATGGCAGGGGACCTGTCTGGTAGACCCTGGCCATTAATAAGCTATACAAAAAAAGGAGGATGCTACTACATGATAGAGCACAATCCCAGACAGGGAAGGCATCTGTGATCTGTACTAGCAGACAGCTACAATCACTCATGTATTTATGTCAGGCCCGCTTCTAATGGACAATTGCACCAGACACGTAGGACACTCACAAGGCCTTCTTCAGTTAATTCAGGTACCTGGGTGGACACTCACTGATATGCTGTGAGTTACTGCATACTGACTAAACATACCCTGAACCCACAGACATTGCCAACATCCTGGCAAACAGGTTCAGTGCAGATGTCTCCCCCCCATCCCCCCTAAGGAGCTACTGTCCATCCCAACAGAGTGTAACCCCCCTGACATCACAAATAAACAGGTGAGTGCTGCCCTCCCCACAGCGGACAACACAGCATCATCGGGACCAGATGGTGTCCCAGCCTGCGTCTTACATGGGCTTCATGACAGACGTAACCCTCACATTATGTCACTGTTCAATATCAGAGTTACTGCAGGATATGTACCCATGGAATGGCGTACAACGATAGTGGTCCCACTCCACAGAGTTGCTGCCACAATGGATCACAGACAATATCGGCCTATAAGGCTAACTAGCCTGTTCTGCAAAGCTATGGAGTGTATTGTAATGGAACTCATGCACATAGACATCGGGAACCTACAGACACTGGGTCCTACACATTTCAGTGTTGTTGTGGGCAGATCTTGCCTCTTGGACCTGTTCGTATTCTTTAAACAGTTACCAGGTCCATCGGTGTAGGGACGGTTGTCCACACAGCCTGCCTGGACCTTACACAACCCTTCGACACAATACCCCACTCAGCCATTATGCATAGGCTCACCGGTGTTGATATCGACACATATCTCACACCGTGGATTGCTACCTGGATCAGGGATAGCACCCACATGCTCAGTATTGCAGGTGCCATGTCTGACTATACACCAGCTACACATGGCATCACACAAGGCTCAGTCCTGGGACCTCTCCTGTTCAGTATATATTTGTGTGACGTACAGGCTAACACAGGAGGAATATGGCTGACCATGTTCACAGATGACTGCAAACTGGGTGCCATAATCAACTCTCCAGCTGGCACATGCATACTCAAACAGTGTCTCACAGAGATAGGATGACTAGTGCCTGAGCCATGGCGTACAGCTAAATGCCATTAGTTGCATAGTCATCCCCTTTGGGAATAACAACATGCCCACACATTACCACATAGGTAGTAATCCATTACATACGGTAGTAGTTGTTAGGGGTTTGGGGACACGACTTGCTTGTGCTCTCACCTTTGACAATCACGTTGCCAAAGTGGTTAGACAGAACTTCTATATAGCTCACCTTATCCCATATGGTTTCACATGTTGATCAAGTGAGGTCATTGTGCCCCTATACTCATCACGTCCATGCTTGGTTACAATGCCACATTTGGGATGTACCTTACCTGACACCTGCAGCAACTGTAATGGCCACAAATGTTCCTCAACAAGCAGATGTAGGGACTCACACAGATGCCCTGCACAGTTCAGATACAGTAACTCCAGCTCTACTCATCACTTACCACCTACTTGGATGTGTTGTGTGCCTGTAGTTTAAGGAAATATCCGACCCAGATTTAATGGACATGCTCCACCTCAGGATATCCGACTCCCTTGCAGCTACACACTCCAGGGACATATACCTCAACACAGATGTTAATAGGACATGCTGGAGGGACAGATTCTTATCCCAGAGGCTTCACTCACTCCGGATTGTAATCCCGGTTTTGCATGGGCAGAGCCACCCACTGACCACCTACAGGAGACATCTTGACAAGTGGATGGGTGATCGTATGTTTACCCATGGGATATCTTCTGGGTCCCTGCTAGACAGAGGCATAATACACTAAACGTAAATGGGCTATCTTGTGTGACCTACTATTCACAGGCACAGTGTTCTACTTTGACAGGGTTGCGAAAGCCAAACACACTCTGGCTAGGCTTGTACATGCCCTAGGGCGGATAGGCTAATATCAACCTCTGAATCTATGATAATGTTCAGGATGCACAATGTTTATTGCTGATACTGTTTGCAGGTTTTATCGTCTTTGCTTTCCCACTTTCCATGAACAACTTCGGTATCTGCAGAACATATCTGATTATGACAGGGTTCCACTATATTAAATATGTGTCTGTTGTCATATAACTGTGTGCACAGGGCAGATTGCTAGATAGTGAGAGGTTCCTGGGTTAACACATGCAACTGCCTGGTATGTGTGGCCCACTGCTGTACTCCGACATGGCCTAAGTGTGTGAGCATGCCCAGTTCAGACTGTCAGTGTTCAGTTGCCTGACATTTGTCTCATTTATTCGTGTGTGAGCATGCCCAGTGTGACCTTTCAGTATGTTGCTGTCTGAGGTCCACTACATTTGTTGATGTATGTGTACATGTCCAGTATTAACATTTCTACTGTGTGTGTTGAAAGTCAGGTTGTATTCTTACTGCGGGACTCACCTTTGTGTCATAACTCGACAGGGATTATGCTGTGCCTGCAGGGTTTCCATGGAATACTTTGCATAGACTTATCAACATTTCTTCATAGAGGCTAACCACTGCAATACTGCCATGGTTTAGTGGTTCAGTACTATGACTGCAGTGCACAGTATCCTGGGTTCGAGGCCCATCACTGCTTTGTATTTTCATACTGAGCAGACCAGACTGCTTAAGGGCCAGTAGAGCAAATATGAGCATGTTGGCTTTTGTTCAGCTATGCTCTACTTAGGTTCATAGGTTCATAGGTTCATACTAGGCTATCTGCCCTAAGGCATTTACAAGCCTAGCCAGAGTGTATTTGGCTTTCACCACCCTCTGAACTGATTTTACTGTGCCTTTTTTAAGGTTAGTTTACTGTGCCTCTGTCTAGTAGTGACACCGAAGTAATCCCCGGGGTAAACCTATAATCTCCCATCCACTCATCAAGATTCCTCTTGAAGAGAGTCAGTGAGGGGCTCTGCCTAACATGGACTGGGATTCTATTCCAGAGCAAAGGGAGCCTCTGGGTTATGAATCTGTCCCTCCAGCATGTCCAATTTATTTCTGTGCTCAGGTTCAAGTCCCTTGAGCGTGTATCTCTAAGGGATTTGGATTTTCTGAGGTGGAGCATGCTCATTAATTCCAGGTTGGACATGGCTTTATATGTCAGGCATAGATCACCTCTAAGTAGGCGGTATGCAACTGAGTAGAGCTGGAGTTTCTTTAACCGAGCAGCATATGGCATCTGTTTGAGTCCCATGATCCTCTTTGTGAGGTACTTTCGGGGTCTTTCTAGTTGCTGCAGGTGTCGGGTAAGGTACATTCCAAATGGGGCATTGTATTCAATTATGGGCCTGATGAGGGATGAATAAAGGGGCACAATGACCTCCCTTTATCTAGATGTAAATCCTTTCATGATAAGGTGGGCTATATAGAAGGTCTTTCTAACCACTTTGGCAATGTGGTTGTCAAAGGGGAAATTACTATCAACTTAGGTCCCCAGGTCCCTAATTACTTCTTCTGTACTTAATGGATTCCCGCCTATGTGGTAATTTGTGGGCACTTTGTTTTTGCCAAAGGGTATGACTATACACTTTTTATATCCATCTCTATGAGACCCTTTTGGAGGATGCTTGTGTCCGCTGGAGAGTCAATTATTGTGCCCAGTTTGCAGTCATCTGCAAACTTGGTCAGCCACAGTCCTCCCGTGTTAGCCTGAACCTCCAAAAAATATATGCCGAACAAGAGAGGTCCCAGGACTGAGCCTTGTGGGACGCCACTTGTAACTGGTTTAGAGTCTGACATGGCTCCAGCAATTCTGACTATGTGGGTTCTGTCCTTGAGCCAGTATGCAACCCATCTTATGACATAGGGGTTTATATTTAAGCTGGAGAGCTTATCTATGATGCCCAAGTTGGGTATTGTGTGGAAGGCTTTTGCGAGGTCTAGGTAGGCTGTGTGGACTACCTTCCCCTCATCAATGGCCTTGGTGACTGTTTCAAAGACATCAACCAGGTTTAAGAGGCAGGATCTGCCCTTAACAAAGCCAAATTGGGTAGGATCCAGTGTCTGTAGGTCCCCAATGTCTTTGTTTATGAGTTCCATGATGATCCTCTCCATAGCTTTGAAGACCAGGCTAGTCAGGCTTATGGGGCGATAGTTTCCAGGGTCCTTAGAGGCACCACCTTTGTGGAGTGGGACCAATGTTGCTGTACGCCATTCTTTGGATACATATCCTGTAGTAAGGCTGACATTGAACAGCAGCTTTATGTGGGGGTTTAGCTCGTCTTGAAGTTCATGCAGGACACAGCCCAGGACACCGTCTGGTCCCATTGATGCTGTGTTTTTTGCTTTGGAGAGGGCAGCTCTCACCTGAGCATCTGAGATGTCAGGGAGGCAGCACTCTGCTGGGACAGATATTTGCTCTTTAGGGGGGGAAGGGGGGGTTGCACTGAACCTGTCTGCAAGGATGTTGGCAATGTCTGTGGGTTCAGTGTATTTTTTGTCATTTTGGACCAACTCTGAGCATATCTGGGAGTTGCCACCCAGGTTCTTAACATAACTAAAGAAGGCCTTGTGATTATCTTTAGTGTCCTGTGCAATTTTTCTCTCGAAGCTGGCCTTGGATGATTTTATGAAGGATCATAGTTTTTTGCTAGTACTGATCAGAGATGCCTTCCCTTTTAAGGATTTTGGTCTATCATGTAGTAGCATCCTCCTTCTGTTGTACAGCTTATTTATGGCTGGGGTCCACCAGGCAGGACACCTGCCTTTGGATGATTGTGTCTTGGTTTTGTTTGGGATAGCATGATCCATGCATTCCTGAAGGTGTCCATAGAATGCGTTTATAAAGAATTCTGCAGTTTGAGCCATAGTTTCCACTGGCCCGGGGGCCTTGAAGGATTCCACCTCGGTTTTCAGAGGTGTGACTTTAGCTTTTGAGAAGTTTTTCACTGTGGTTTTCTGGGCTGTGGGTGGGATCGGGATGTGGGTATCCAGTGATATTGATTTATGGTCCGATCTTACCAATGAGGGGAATACCTCTGGTATGGAGAATAGAGTCCCCATGTTGGTGATGACCAGGTCCAGTATGCTATCCCCTCTTGTGGGGGTGGTGACTAGTTGTTCCATAGCATTTGAGTTTATAAATTCTAGGAACCTTTGGGCTAGGGTGTTGGGGCTTGAGTAATGCTCCCAGTCAATGTTTGGGTAGTTGAAGTCACCCAATATAATGGTGCTTGGAGAGACCTTCATATACTTAGACCCAGCTTGTCCAGCATTGCTCAATATTAACCAACATTGCTGGACCTTGGCCAATATTACTCAACATTGACCACAGTTGTGCTAGTTGGTGTGTACGATTTTCTTTACATATACTACATGGTGGTAAATGCTGTTTAGCACTGCTTTATATTGCTTAACACATGGCAATCATGCCTCAGGTGGTGCTGCAGGGCTGGCTATGTTGGATGCACATACTACACTCCCTATACATGTTTGGAAGCAGGTAGTATCAACTTAGGCATCCATTTTACTATATGTGCGAGTCAGAGAGAGGTATGATTTCCAGAGTTCCTACTGAGCCAGTGTATGTGCTATGCGTTGCCTCTTTGCCAAGGCCAAAGCATACTGGGCATGCCTCCTTCTGCCTACTGGGGCAGGCTCAGGTTGTTCCTCCTCTGAGTCACGCTCTGCCTGTGATGGCCTTGGCAATGGTGGGGGGCTGTTTGGCCCAGGCCTATGCTGGTTCTGCTGCAGCTGTTTTCACAGGATCATATTATGTAGCATAGCACATACCATGACAATTTGGGTACATGTAGTTGGTGAGTACTGCAAGGCTCCACCAGATGTGTCCAGGCACCGGAACCATGACTTGAGCAGCCCAAACACATGCTCGATTATATTTCGTGTTTGTGCATGTGCCTCATTATGGCATTCCTGTTCAGATGTGTGTGCATTTCTGATGGGTGTCATCAGCCACGGCTCCAGTGCATAGCCAGCATCCCCCACTAGGTGACCATGTGGGATGTCCCCATTGGCAAATGTCTGGTACAGCTGTGTCAGATGCCAGATATGGGAATGGTGGTAGCTTCCAGGGCAGCCAGCACACACATTCAGTATTATGCCCTGGGCATCACACACGACCTGGCAGTTGATGGAGGGGAAGCCCTTGTGGTTGAAGTAGACCCTACCCCGCACACCGGCTGGTGCTTTGATGCATATGTGCATGCAATCTATTGTACCCACTACCTCAGGGTATTCCGCTATTTGCTGGAAGAGACACATATTGCTGGCCAATTCCTCATGGGAATTGGGGAAATATACATGATCACCGACATGTGCTGACATGGCACCCAGGAACTGGTGCAGTACCTTGGATGCTGATGCCTGTGATATCCCTATCATATCACCAGTTGGTCTCTGGAAGGTACCTGCTGCTAATATTCTTAGGCCAGCACATACCTTGGTTTCCACTGGAATGGATTCCCCACTGTTGGTTCTGTGTGTGAGGCGTGGCCTGCACAGCTCAACAATTTGCTGCAAGAGGTCTCTGTCCACTCTATAGCGCTCCACTATCTCCAGCTCATGTAGCCCCTGGTAGGTTACCCTGGGCCTGTACACTCTTCTCCATCTCCTCAATGTGGGTTGTCCAGCAGCATTTGCATTATCACCACCCTCAGCATGTTGCATATGTCACCTTATGACAGCAATGGCAGCCCCTAACATTTTTTGTCTCAGTAAAACTTTTTCAGTTTTCACTTCTATTAGCTTACTGCAGTGTTGCAGTGTCTCTTGAGAGAAACATAATGGACTGTTGTATGCAGTTTTAAGTGCTGGGCTGGGCTAGTGTACTGCCTGTGTAATTGCCTGATTCTGATTGTTTTCACCTGCTAGCTCTGCTAGTACTCCCTGGTAATTTCCTACTATTTGGTGTGCTTCCTTTTCCCTTTTTGTTTCCTCGGGGGGGGGGGGGCAGCGCCGCGCACACAAGCGCAAACACGCTCACGCCAGCTCACACGCATGCACACATGCTTACACGGACTAAAACTTGCTTATTCTTGTTAAAACATGCACACACCGGTGCAAACGCGCTTACAACTGTTTACACAGCCTTACATATGCTTACTCCGGCTTACACGTGCGCACACACACTAACACGCGCGCACACTGTCTTACTCGGGTTTACTGGCACGCACAGGCATGCATGCATGCTCAGCAAGAAACTTTGATGTTATCCATGGCATACACCTTCAATTTCTCTACTTTACCTAGCCTACCTGTTGACACACCTCTTTCAATGATATGTAAATGTCAGCTGACACATGCCACTCTGCTCCAATGAGCTTCACTTCTTTCATACATACCCCCTCGTGATGTCACCTATCTTCTACTCTGTTATTCCCCTTATCCTACTCCTACACTCCACTGACTGTGCTCATTTGCTATGTAAACTTGCGATTCACTATCCTAACCCTCATTTGCATAGGATTGCTTACTAATGCTTGGTTACATCTCTTAGACTGAGCTCCCTCCCTTAGCAACCTCTACTCGGTGGCCATGTTGTCTTCAGCCTGCCATTCCCTTGCATTGTAAATTCATATCAGCAATAAAATCCACATTTGTGGATCTTAATTATTGATTTTCTGGTTTTTAGGGTGCAGCGCGTTTGTGCGGCGCTGCGCTACACTTAAACCCCTGGAGATCGGGATAAAAAAATATATATTTTATTTTTATTTTGCATCACTTCACATTGCCAATGGCCGTATTTTTGGCCATTGGCATGCTTCCTCCTGTAAATGCATCCTTCTTTTGGAGCTGTCATGGCTCCATTTTGCTATTTGCAGAACCGTACTCAGTTGTCAACTGAGTACATTTCTGCAAATAACACTACTCCTACTCGGACAGGTTCGGGTTTCGTGGATCGCAAATTTACCTCATTTGCATAGCTTTCACCTGCAATTGAGGTAATTTGCATATCCAAGCCCTGTCCGTGTAGGACTAGTTTTGAGAGCTTTGTTGCACGCCCCTACTGGCTGTTCCTGGATCGCTCGGCGGACATGTTGGCTGCATGGAGTCTTACTCTACTCTTAGACTCCGTGCAAGCCTTCGTGAATCCAGCCCTGTATTTCCCAGTTTTTACTATGAAAAACAGACTTTTGCATAGGCATATAGTCCATATACATTTCTGCTCTTTTCTAGCAGGATGCACTGTGGTAACATTTTTGAAGCGCAGCACATAACATACAGGTTACATACATTTGTAGACAAGCCTATGGATCATATTAATATTTACAATGACATAGAATTATTTACAAAATTCTAGTTAGCCAGGCCGACAGCCTTCACGCATGTCATTACACAGGTGTGATTCATGTTTGCTGTTATGCACTCTACATTTGCCATTACTTGTCCTGTTATGTGTCCAGTTGCATTGCCTCTAAGTATTATCAATTTTTCAACTTTCTGCTTTTTCTCCTTATTTCAACTTATGTGTAATTTGGCTGCTGGACAGTGCACTAATGAGAACATTATTTGCTGCTGATGTGTGATTGTAATATGTATCGCTTACAAAGTAAAACTGAAACACAATACTTATTGATTTTTGACCTGAACTTAAGCTTGATTAAATGTTTCTCTTACAATTAACAAGGAACGATTCCTACACCTTTGATGTGGTGCTATACCATTGCATGCAGCCCTAGTGAAGTCCTGAAAAGGTATCTACAAGTGGCTGAGATGGAATTTCATGACAGCCAACTGCCTGAAGCATAAGATGCTGCAGAACACAATCCTAATTGATAGTTTCAACAGAAAACCATTGCCGGTGTGGCTTCTAAATGAGCTCCAAAAGTAATTCCTTTTCAGAGACGTTTCTTTTCTTTGAGTCGATACAGCACTGGAGATGGTTTATAAAAGCTTCCAGGGTGGGTCTTGTCCTTCACAAAGGCACATGCAGCAGGTGTTGACCCTTGCAAAAAAAAAGCACTTGCAGTTTACTTTTTCATCCTTCTTTGTGTTGGGCATTTGTTTTTGGTGCTTTAGTTCCTTGCCTTTCTGATGTTCAATATGCCATAGTAAACCATTTGAATATCATTAATATCATTAAATATGTTTCAAATGATGGTTTTCACTTCTTCACTTTTTTGTGTAATCATGTTTTTCCCCTTTACATCAATATGCTTTTTTTCTATACATTGTATTTCTATTAACTGCATATGTCTATATCTACTGTCTAAAAGTGAAAACAATGTGATTGCTAGGGCAGAACAGCTGTAATCAGTCTCTCCTGTAAAGTGCAGATGGTTATCTTGCATTGTGTTTTCTATGAGACTATTCTATACATCACATACTAAAATGAAACTCGAAGCACATCTCTTCCACAGTTGTGAAATTTCAGAAAGGTGTTATTGCTCTTAATGAGTATTATGGAAATGGTAGCGGAAAGTGAAATATTTTCCATATGAGTACACAATTTCAGACATTTATGAAGATTAACATCATCTGTTATTATATCTTCAAATTCAAACAAGTGCAGGTTGTAAAGCCATTAAGTTCTGAGGAAGTTAGGGTTTTTGCAGTTAATTTAAAGTGCTTGCAAGCTTTTGCAGTAAATTTTCTGTCTCAGCTAGCCAAATTACAGAGAGTTACATGGCAAACTACTATGTGAAATAAAGCAGAAGTTTTTGATCTTTAAAAGGCGGGCATATGATAATAGTCATATAAGTTTTCATTGCCATTCTTCAAAATATTCATCACAATAACGTTATTTCTCTTTATCTGAAATCAGTGGAATAATCGTAAGGCAACTGACAGTAGAATAGGGGCATTCAGCCTAGAGTGGGTTTATCATATGACATTAATGAGCCATGGGGTGTTAGGACCTGCCATCCATGCACTAATAATGTACTATTTCTGTCTCTGCTTAATTGTATAACAGTGAAGAACTTGGTCACTATATCTGTGCAGTGCTTATGAAAATGCATAATAGAGTTGGGGCTGGCAGGTGCCTACCCTATGATGAGCTAATCAAGTATCACTAGTGACCATGCCTAATGACAAGAAGAGTGATATGGAGGATGCTGCTGACACAGAACTGCTAAGGTGCTTAGTGATGCTGCCTAACAGCGTAACACAGCTGAGTAGCAGAAATCTTGCGTTTGTGCAGCAATCAGGTGAAACAGATAATTTTGCTTAATGATATAAAACATCAGAATGGGGAATGCCATCTACCACATACTGCAAATATAGTATTACTAAATTACTAAACATTTGTCTGTTTCTCCCACATATTCACGTGTACGTAGCCCACTGTCTTGGGCCACCAGTACTAACCTTTTAACTCTTGAATTTACCTCTGCTTAACCATTTCTGCATTCGACCCTGATCAACACGAGGTTCTTCCAAGAGTTTTTCTATACTTGCAATTATATTTATGCAGTTTCCACATTTCTTGCCTTCTCATCAGATCCTTCATCTTATATTCTTTCTTTTGTTTTTTGTCACGTTAAGTTGCTGCCTAATTTTTATCTAGTTATAGTCTGATTTCCATTCCCACTAGATGCCAATATGCTTCTGCTAGACTAAGAAGGGAAGTCATCTTAGATTTATTCTCCTCATGTTTCAAAACTTTCACTATGGGTCTTGGGAGGTCAGCAAATATGTATGCAGTCCCACGATTGCAGATCTGTACATGTAATCAATTACAAGGTGGCCCATACCTCCTTTAGAATGGGGAATATATAATCTTGGTATGCTCTGATTTTTATAAATCATTTGATGAGCATGAATCATCCTTTTTGTTTTCTTGTCTAATCTATCCAACACGTTTTAGGGCCAGTCAATCACTCCAAAACTGTAAGTTAGGACAGGAAAAGCAAACTGGTTAATAGCCTGAATTTTTTTCCTAGATGTCAATGCTGTTTTCAGAATTAATTTAGGTCTTCTAAAGTATCCCTTTCTAAGTTTTATTCACATTTGTTCATGTTTTATTGTTTTATTGTTGATCTTTCACCAGTTCTCAAATATTTATACACTCCCTCTTGTTCAAGTTCTTTTATATCACATTCTTATCCCAAACTGATGTTTTCTTAAAGGTTGCTTTTGCACATTTATCAAGACCAAATGAAATTCTTATATCATCTGAAAAGGTTTTGACAACTTGCAGTTGTGCTTTCAGTTCTTCATCTGATGAGCTATACAGTATTAAATCACTGACAAAGAGAAGATGAGAAGTTTTTACACGTTATTTTCTAGGAGCCAAATTATAGCCATGGCCTAAGATGTTAAGTAGACAGCTTAATGGGTTAAGGGCAAGGCAGAATAGCAATGGTGACAAAGAGTCACCCTGGAATATCCTCCTTTGAGTTTTTATCACTGGAATAATAATTTGTCCTTTACCATGGCTTAATTGCAAAGTGGTCTGCCACTGTTTCATAGTCACTGTAATGTAGTCAATCAGTGTAGGGTGTATCTTATAAATTTTAACCACTCTTTCATCCACAAATGTGAGATACTATTAAATGTTTTTTTTTTGTATTCAATCCATGCCATACTTAGATTCTTCCCCTGTTTTACAGTTCTCCACTTTGACTTTATTTAACAACAAATGATCCTTTGTTGCA
Organism: Protopterus annectens; assembly: GCF_019279795.1. Classification (NCBI taxonomy): domain Eukaryota; kingdom Metazoa; phylum Chordata; order Ceratodontiformes; family Protopteridae; genus Protopterus; species Protopterus annectens. The sequence goes on from NC_056730.1 coordinate 1,025,232,987, forward strand.
TATAACTTTCGTTTATTGTCCTTTTGTTCTACTGTCATAATTTAGTTTTCTTCTAAATGACTATAAACTCTGCATTAATTAATTGTCGCCGGAAGGCAGGTTATTGGTCTATAATTTTTAGGATACCTTGCAGGTTCACTCTTAAGTAAGAGCATTATTTTTCCTGTTGTTAGTTAAGTTGGTGTCTGTTCAGGGTGCGCATATAAATAGTTCTTACTCATGGCTAAATCTTTGTGGAAAGATGTTAATACTTTTAACCAAAAGTTAGGTATTGCATCTGGGCCTGGGGGTTTTCCAATTAGAGTTTTTTTTTAACTTTCAGAAGAAAAAAGCACTCAGATAGCTGCTGCTCACCTACAAACTTCTTTAATAACACAGCACAGCACACCCAGTAAAAAATAATGATGAACACAGTTCTCAGTACATTTTCGTCCAAGACTTCATCAGAATAGTTACAAACACAACTCCCTCCCATTTTATACGCAAAACACTTCACCAATAAAGCAATTAAAACAATTCATTAAGCTTTTTCACCTGCTTAACACAACCGCGAACTTGCTTGTGAATATAGTGCTTAAACTGCTTAAAATTGCTATAAAGACAGCCCTACATAATATTTTATTAAAAAATAATGATCCCTATTTATAGACAATCATAAACATTAAAAAAATCTGTATTAAAAAAAAAAATATATATATATATATATATGTATATATATATATATATATATATATATATATATATATATATATATATATGTTAAAACGGGTTCCCTTTAGAATCTCGAACTATTGAAATCCAAAATTTCAGTAGCCTGAGACCAGAAGGGTGAAAGTGCAGAATACCAAAACCCCAGAAGCGTGAAATTCAAAATCCCGAAGTTCGGAGATTTTGAATTAGCGGTTCTGGTGTTGAGGTGTGTGAGTGGGTGCTTGGAGATGTAGGTAAGTGTTTGTGTTTTATGGGTTTTGGGTAGAGGCTTTAGTGTGTATCTGTGTGTTATGTTAGTGTGATGTGTTTGTGCGAGGGGAATCTAGCTTGTGTGGTGGTATTTTCGTGTGTTTGTATGTGTAGTGCGACCTCGGAGTTAGTATATTTTAGTAGGGGGGTGTGGGGGGGTGCAGCCCCTCACATGGGGGGTGCAGGGGGGGCTTGCCTCCCAGCTTGTATGTAGGGTAGGTGTTTATGTATGGAAGGGAGGTATATGTTTGTGTTTGTGTCTTATTGTAGAAGTCGCAATTTTAAATTTCGCACTTCTGGGGTTTCGGGTTTTTGGATTTTCTGCTTCATGGTCTCGAGATACTGAAATTTGAGATATCAGTATTCCGAGGTTATGAAGTGAATCTGTTAAAACATATTATACTAAAACATAAAGAGAATGCATATAAAAAAAAACAATACTTTGCTGCCATCTAGTGACTTAAAAGTTCATTACATTAATAAATATATAACATCAAAAATCAAAGTGTCAAACTGTCTGAAACCATGGAGTGGTCAATACCTGTATGTTAAAAATCTGACTTATTAAAACATTAAAAATCTAACTTATTAAAACATTAAAAAGTTTCTGAGGCATATGTTAGGTTTAAATACTTATGTACAAAAATAAATGAATAGATAAATGCATACATAGATACCTAAATAGGGTGCTAGGTCGTCCTATAATTTAGCCGCTCTTAATTTCAATATAGGTGCAATGGAGACCATCTCATTAAGCCCTGGCCATTTATTCACCTCAAGGACCAACTGCCAGTACACTTCTCGATATTCAATTTTTGTCTCCCATGGTACCCCACGAATATCCATCTGTACTTCTGTACGTTATTATTTATTATTTTTTACTGGGTGTGCTGTGCTGTGTTATTAAAGAAATTTGTGGGCGAGCAGCAGCTATCTGATTGCTTTTTTCTTCTGAATTGTGACTGTTTGGCACTTGGTCCATGGTTGTTGCTTTTCTTAATTTTGTTTCAATCCTCCTGGTGGTTACTAAATCCTATTTCATAGCCCATGCCTTTAAACTTCTTATTCTTTTTCTTTACTTCTTCTATCCATTTAGCATTTTTGTTATGTTCCACAGGATCTTTATAAATACCTCTCCAAAATGTATCTAATTCTTCCTTTTTTGGTGGTCTTTCAGTTCATTTTACCTTTTTTCCCAATGCTCTATAAAACTTTTTTGGGTCATCAATAAATTGCTTATTTGTACTTTGCCTTTATATTTATATGCATATCTTCTAAGTTTATCCTTCTGTGCTTAGATTTTTAGTTTGTTATTTGCAATAGTGCATGATAGATCCTGACTTGTTCTAATACTGCACATTGCTTTTATCATGTCTATCTTTCTACGTATTTTTGTTGATCTGTTCTCTCTTCCATACTCTTCTAACAGTGACAGTTCTTGTCTTAATTGCTTTATAGGTTTTTTCTGTAATCTCAGTTTCACCTTCTTGTTCACTAACAAGAAGACAGAGATGATACTGCAGACCCTCCATATACTTGACTCTGGATAAACTACATCAGCAAAAGATGTGGTGGAAAGTAGTACAGGAAGTAAATGTTGTGAGTGGTAATAATAGGTCTGTGCAACAAGTCCAGTGAAGAGTAACTGATATGATAATCAGTGCAAAGGCAAGGGCATGGGATATCTTCAAGGAAATGTCCATCAAAAGGATGGAGTACCAACACAAAAATGTCTTCCGGGTATGCCTGCATGAGGAAAGGAAGTAGAAACTCATATGGCTTAGATGTTAGAGCTGGACTGGCAATGACCGCCTAAATATCAGTAGGGAATATAGCAGATTTCTACTACCTGCCACATACCAATGTGGTACAGTGCATTCCATGTGTGAATAGATGGATTCATCAAAGACATTCTATATATTTGTCCTTACAGATGCTAGAAGGCTGAAACTACAACAATCCACACGTCAAGATATGTATGTCCCAATATGCTATGCACATATCCTGTTGTCTACCAGTATGCATACCATGGTAGGAAACAGGTCCTGCCAAAAGTATCATATGCTCATGATTCACTGGTTCTACTGTTAGAGACACCAGTACAGTAAGAGAGCACATGCCTGATATCAGTAGGTTACATGTGGCTGGCAAGTTGCACATAGCACAGACTGAGGAATCAATAGTACTGTCTACAACAATACTGTGTTCATCACCATATCAACAACCTCTGTTTTGGTACAGGTTAATGCCACAATTACATCAGTGAATGTCAGTTTTACTGTGACTGTGAACCCTACTCAGGTTTCCAGCAGGGAAAGCAGCTACAGACAGCATTGTGGAGATGATAAGTACATTTCCAGGGTTGTGTACAACAACTGCACAGCAAAATGGGTTATAGGGATAGGGAGTAAATGTCTCTCTCAGGTCAGTGCTTTCAAATGTTGCCTCTATAGGGGTAACAGTGAGGCAAATGGTATTTGCCCCTGATCTGCCTCAACAGGCCATGCAATACTTGGCTATGGGAAGGCCAAGATGCAAGTTGCCCATGCATATGCCAACTATACAGACTACACAAACCATTGATGAGGCACATTCACTATCAGCTATGGCCACACAACCTACTGCCCTGGCAGTGAGCAGACTCATGGTCATGGATGCAGATATGCAGATGCTCCTCAGGCTTAACACCTGAGATACCTCACATGGCTGCTTGCGAATAGTCACACAGTTCTATCCCTTGAATATATCTTGCAGACACCTGAAACACCATGTCTGCTCATGGTCATTTTTGTGGTCATGCAGGATAATGGTTTGCAGGCTTCTGACATCAGACACCCCAGCAGGATCCACGTACACACACACACACACACACACACACACACACACACACACACACACACACACACACACGCACACGTACACGCACATGTGCATGCACGATCTCATAGTTTTGTACCTTTCCTGCTATGAACTGCATCAAACTGTAAATGCGCAAGCTACCATAGTTGACAATGGCAGTGGTCACAATACAGTGACACAGCCCCATCACTAGAGGACATGATCCCCTGCCTAACCACAACCTCCTACTATTACAGGTAGGTACTGAATTCAACGCCTATTGATTCCACTTCATATTACAGTGCCTTTGCCATTTGTCACCATTCTCTCCCACATGTGCAAATGATGATGATCATGCCCTGCCCACTCCTCTAACCTGCGTGAGTATGGTTATGTCCATTGCACAGCATGGACAGTCCATGGACTGTCTTGCATAGTCTGGATGTGATAATATATGCATAATTTTATTGAGTGCAGATTAAATCATGGCACATAGGTATAGGACAAACACCACCTCTTTGACAATACTGTGATGCATTGTACCCTACCTGTCCCTCCTCTATGATTGCAGTACTGCCCTCTCATTCCCAGGTTCTAGACCCTACTCTTCTGCTGCTGATTCAGTTGCTCTGATGGACTCTGCATAGTTGTTTACCTGATGTGCAAGCAGTTTCTGCCAAATTATGCAATGTGGCAAACACCAAAGCAATTTTGCTGCTGATTTCAGGTGCATATTACAACTCACTGGCTGGTGTAGCCTTCAGTTTTCAACAATGTGCTCCCCAAACATTCAATGTTTCTGCATTGGCTGTGTTGAATACCATCTCTATCATGCTCTGGGGCATAGTTCTCAACCTTCCATGTCCAAAATATAGCACATTGCCTATTACAATGTGGAACAAATCAGCAAAAAGAGGAACAATTACTAACAGTTTTGTAACAACTTCAATCCTGAAGCTCACTGAACAATTACAATTTGATAATTTAAACCTACAAAAAATTAGGCTGACAAATTAGTAGGATTCAGTGTGATTGATCATGAATATCAGTTAAAAAAGTCTTAAAGGTGAATGTGTGACATACCATTTCTATGTAGAACTGTGAGGTAAGAGGTACATGGATTACTAATACTCAAAATAAGGAATGTTCCTCATAATTAGGTACACTTGAGAAGTGTGACAAGAGGAAAGGATAACTAATACACACAGTAAAGTACAATTTCCTTTAAGTGCACACAGAGATCAGAGTCAGTCTGGGGCTGGTTGCTCCCTTGCTCACCAGGTCCCCACTAAGACTCCCCAATGACACAGCTATAGGGTGCAGGTCCCAGCCTAGCTGGGCAAGCTAAAACCTCCAGTACCCTCTATGTCCAACCAGTGCTTCGTGTCCCTGCCCAAACAGGTGACACAACACACACACACTTTGAGATAAGTATTTATACTACTTCATAGACACTCCTGGGAAAGGCTGACACAGATTCTCCAGCTGTGCCCCTTTACCCAGACTATATGGTAGTAATTACAGCCACCACCCAACTAATAATATCAGTTACTAAAAGGCCCTTAAAAGAGTGTTCAATTATTGCTGTGCAATATTATTATCCAATGGTAGTATGACTAGCAGTCAAGGCATACTTTAGAGTGGCCTACTACAATAACCTCTATAAATATGCAATGTACTCTAGAGCTTATCTCTACACAAATCAGCCACAGGTAGAAGGTTTTAAAAATATTTAATAATAAATAATTAAAACACAAGACAAAACTACTACACCACAGAGATATCTAAGAGTTCAGAGATCACACAGAAACTTAAAATAGTACAGTAGGACAGGTCTGATTTCAAAGAAAAATACCTAATTAATCTTTACTAGCTTTAACTATTCCTACAAGAAATTACAGTGCTAAAACTTACATGTGAGCACAAGGCAGAGTGCTGCTAAGTTAGATATCAAGATCAAAATGCTCCTGGTCTCTTGTGAAAAATAGTATTTAAACATTACTAACAAACATGTCTCTAAGGACCTTCCCAGATTACATCATTTTTGACACTTAGGTTTTCACACTATTCATATTGCATCATCTTAACACCTGGTCTGAGTTCTCAGGCCACAAACTGCATTATTTAGCAATCTAACACCTACTCAAAAACTTACAACAATACAAGGCATTTCACATATGCATACTAGCAGAAACTAGAGCGATAAAGCACCTTCCACATCTAAATTCTGGTCATAAACTTTAGCCTTAAAACAATGGGCATGAAGCCTTTATCCAGACACACTGGAACTGACTTGTAAAACATTAAAGAAATTCATAAGATCTTTTCAATTTCAAAAGACACATTTGAAATGTTTGGCTTGGTTTTCCTTGCAGCAGATGGCAATGTTGCAACAATCTTGAAGTTCACATTTTACAGTGTTTTCTTTCATTTAAAAACACAAGCCTGTATTTTACATTTATTTATACAGTTGATAGAATTATGTATCAAATTCTATTTGACTAGGCTGGCAGCCTTCGCCCATCTCTCCCCAATCATCACAAGAAGTATGTCTGGAGTTGCAAACTGGGGTCATCATCCAAGGCTTCAAAGCATATCTGGCATTCACTTGCAGTACATAACACTTACACTCTTATATGTGGCTTGGCTTATCCTGGGATGTCATATATGTATAATGATCTGCATACCTAACCTATGTTTCCTACCAGGCACTAGATGGCAGCATAAAATGTTGCCCCTGCCTGAACCACTGGTTAAGGTCAGGTGTGTGTGTGCCATTGGTGTGAATCACATGAACTGCCTGGGTGGTACATGGGCATATTGTATATAATGCTCTTGGCATTACATACCACCTGGCCGTGCAGGGAATAAAAGCCCTACTTGCTAATATATGAGGCCTTGATGTGAAAGTGTGCCTAATCTGTGGCTACTAGGGCATCAAAGAAATAGGGTATGCTATGAAATATCTGCAAAGTTATAGTTCTGACCTGAGAAAAATGTACTATGCTGTAAACTATCTGCATAGTGATGGTTTTCTCGTATGTACCCCTGGAGAACCAAATATGCTCCTCACCATATTGCAGTGTGATGTGAAGGAACTGAAGCAGGGTACAAGGGACTAATACTTATGATAACTTTAATGATTCCCCCATACAGAATGGTCCCTGCAGCTAAGTGAGTTAATGCCATTTAATTTAATTAAATGTGGTCACTAGGATGGACAATCTATGCACCCCTGATCTTTCTTGTGGGTGACATAGTTTGACTAGGTTATATACGGTTTCCCTGCCCACACAGTAGTGGCCCACTATCTGATGCACCATAGCACGATGATATCTAAGATGCAGTACCTTTTGCAGTGGCATTGATGGCCACGGCAGACAAAGTAATGGGCACTGGCTCCAACAGTAGCCACCAGCATAGACTGTTCTGTAACAACTACGTCTACTCCTAGTATCTCAATTTCCCTGTATGCTGAATATCCCTTGTGTTCAGAATACAGTGCACCATGATGTGTGTTTTTTTATTTTATTTTTGAATCACTCCACTGTGTTCAATCTAATCCTTTGCATAATGCATGAGTCTTATTTGCATAGGATTCCACGTTTCCACATTATATAATTATATACATGTACTGCATGCAATACTATTTCTCCCCTTGTGTGGCTACACTGTCGTTATCTCAGTCATCCACACACACACAGTGCTCTGCTTCTGTCTGCACTAATTTGTACCACACATTATGTTAAATGCCTATGGATCTTGGCTGTGGATGTGAAATCATTTTGGTAAACTATAATGGCAGAAAAATGGGAATTTCAACCTTGTATCTGCTTTGCCATTTGTAATAAGGCAAAAGAACACTTGATACACAAATCATGCTGTACCCTGAAATAATTGACTTATTTTAAGTAATAATAAAATATCATACAAAGAAATTCAACTATGCTAAAAAGTTACTCCCGGCACTTATCTAAAAGGACCTATCTGACAATTATAACAAGATTTTTTTTTCTCGATCAGCATTAAGTAGTTTTCTTAAAATGCTAACTTAATTTTTTTTCTTCTTCTATATAATTTTCTCTCAGTAGAAATTGCAGCATATATTCTTATTATTTTCCATTTAAAGTGATGCTTTCTTTCATTTTTGTTATAAATAGTGTATAGTGCAATGCCAACTTGAAATTTGCATTTTAATAGTTTAAACTTTGCTTCATGAATGATATCCTGTTATGCACAGGAACTGGTAGTTATTGCATATAGCAAATGAGAAATAATAATAATGTTTAACAATGCATTGTAAAAGTAATGTGGCACTGAATTTCCTTGCTGCATGTTTACCATTTGCAAGTAAAATGTTTATATGAAAAAGGTTAATCACTTCTAACTGATTTCTCAAGGATATGTGGTAATAAACACAGTCAAAAAGATTAAAGCACTGTTGTACATTCTTTGCACAAAATGCAAATTAAAAATAGAACTTACCTTGTTAGTTCTAGTTTCCAATGTTCATGTTCTTTATACTTCTGACTTTTGCTTATTGAACTTCAGCAAGTGATGAAAATATAAAACTATATAAATTAACTTTTGTGGTGTTTTTGTAAAATGCCAGGAACAAAGGGATATTGGATGTATACTGAGCTTTAGGTTACTACTAGTAATTGTCTTGTTGGGAAGCAGTTTGCTAAGAAGCAGTGGAACTCTGGTACCTCCTTTTGCTGGCTGCCATCACCCAGATGAATATATTTGTTTATATACTGTCTGTGATTCATAGACATGCACTTCGCATCTGTGCAGCTTTCAAGAATCCTGTAGTACAATCTTGGCAGTAGCTGTTTAGATATGAATCACAGCTCACAAAGTACTGGTAGAGACTACAGAAGACTGCATAGGAAATAACAAAACAGATTTATTGTAGGAGCTGCACTATCAAAATGTACGTGACTGGAGTGGTCAGTGTCACAGAAAGAATTTTCGTTTATGTACAAGGGTAAATAAGCGCACACACATAATGAATTGTCTCATTGTTGCTGCCTGTGCAGTGACAGACAGGCCAAAGAGGGCCATCACAAAAACGTGCAAACCCAGTTTACTATGTAACTGGGGAAGAGGGAGGGAGACAGCAAAGTTAGAAAAGGGAGAATAGCAAGCAGAGGAGAATTCCCAATTGTAACCATAATGAAGAAGAAGAATACGTGGAGGAGCACACTTTTTCTGCAGGAAAGGCTTCCATTTTTCATATAGGATGAATGCTTGTGGGAGGGATAGATGGAGAAGGTAAAGTTGCAGGGGCACACAAACAAGCAAACAAACATAAAATGCAGACATAGATAGACAGACAGGGATGGAACTCTCACAAAAGCTGGGAACAATAGTAGATGGATGGGCAAATACTGATGGAGGACAGACACATGATCATGGAGAGGACTGGACAACAAAAAAGTATGAGTGATGCACAAGTGTGGGAGCACAGGGATGGGGAAAAGAGCAGAGTACATGGCAGATACTACACCAGCCCAGAGTCCAACCCATAAAAACTCCAGTCACCTTCATGAATGACATCATATGCAAGCTGTACCAATAGTGGCCTGATGGTTGGGGCTTGCAAGTTGCATCTCTCAACCAGCCATACCAGGAGACACTTCATAATGGTGAGGCAGGAATTTTGCTGCCAATGCACTTCAGACAACATCAGTCTATGTAGCCCATACTGGGTAACCAAACAGGATCCCTATGAGCCCCTGCCAGAGAAAGAATCTCTGCTCTCTTCCTGAGTACTAATGACAGATGCCACCAGTAAGCACTCCAGGACATTTTCAGCATGGTGACCTCCATTCCATTGCTGAGAGGGAAACAGGATGCTCATCTCTAAAGGCATCAACTGGTATACTCTGAGGTAACCATCATCACTCCACTACCACCACAAAAACAGGTCCTGTAGAAGGAATAAAACACAAGATGAGAACTCATTCATACACGTTACATATATAATGAAAGCTGCACAGTGCAATAGGGCTCATGGTACATGCACCTTGCCACCAGGGGAGAATCCTGCTTTCTTTGGAGAAGGGAGTTGTTGTCTTAGATACAAGCTGTCAAAAAGCGCAATCAGTGGGCGCCAGTGAAGAAAGTATGCGGTACTGGCAATGCTGACATTTGTTTATGAATGCCAATACTGAATTTTGGTCATGTTTGAAGCACTGAAGCTCTCATTGTATGGTAGTTTAACTGTAGTAAGCTGCTTATTATATCTGTAGCAAACTACTTTCTTTTCTTTTCTTTTTTTGGCCTTCAAAGTAGAGAATATGTAAAGACCTTTTTATAGCTCTGCAAGCTGTCGAGGGGAGTGGGAGCAGACCCCTCAACTTCTTATTGAGAATTCTGGAACAATCCAAAAAAGAATTGTGGGATAGAGAGTTTCAATTTTTAAATATTACTCTTATTTTCTTAAAAAGTTGATAGAAAAAGGTTTTGCTTCAACATGCATTTTCTGAACAATAAGAAGTATGACACTCTAATGTCTGACATTACTGACTAATTGCAATCCTTAGTGATTTACCAGAAAATCAATAATTTTATATTGAAAGGGCAAAAATATGAGACAAAATCAAGCATATTTTGCAAAAGTCTGGATATGTACAGGCAGGAGTGCATTATCTGTGTTATTTTATGAATGCTGATACTGCATTTGTGGTCACATATAAAGAGCTATAGCACTCAGTATGCGGTAGTTTAACTATAGTAAGTAGTTTGTACATTTGTAGCAATCAACTTACTACAGTTTCAGAGGAGAATTTCTTTGTTTGCTTTTGTTCCTTAAGCTGTCAGTGGGTGGGAGTGCAGTATTGGCATTGTTTGCAGATGGTCTTGTTTGAGGGTCTGTAGTTTGACTGTAACAATCATAGTGAATTGAACATTTTTTTTCTTGGTCCTCAGATTAAAGTTGGGGTGACAGCAGTTCTGGAAACTACACAGGGAGCTAGATAAGTCCTAAACAGTTTGAAGTCATTGTATCATGTAGTATGGTCATGCATATGTAAGGTAGGACTCATTTAACAATTGGCTTCTGCTAGTGCCTCTGGCCTGCAACTGCAAAGGTCTGCATGGTAAGGTATATAGGTATCCATGTGGTATTCACAACTTTTGACACATACCAATATGTCTGCTGTTCAGGAGGGTTCAGTTTTATTCCATTGCTGCCACACTCTTGTGCTTCTGGTTTCACAGGTTCTACTGGTGGAGGGTTCAGCACATTGGGACAGCACATGCCTAATGTCAGCAGGACACCTGTGGCAGATGATGATGACATGTGCACAAGATACAGTATAATGATGCAGTGGTACTATCAGTAACACCAGCATTACAAGCCTCACACACATCCCCAACATATGAGGAGCTTGATGAGGGACTAGTAAAACCCAGCTTCACCAATACTTGCTGTTTATCATATTACTATGATCCTCACCCTGGCTACACATGAGTCTAAAGACCTGACAGCATTTGCAAGCCATACTGCCTTTGATTATGTACACTCTCCAGAGGAAAGAAGCATTGTATATGTGCGACCATGTCTCCAGGTCTGTCACTGACATGGGAGGTACACTAGGCATTAATAAACGCATGTGAGGGTCTGTGATACAGTCACAGATGGCTGCTGCCCACATCATTTATGCAGATAATGAATGCTCTGTATGATCTGTGGGATGACATTCTACTCCTGCATGGGTTGTAGGATGACATACAGAAGTTACACTGAGTCCAGGGACTGGGAAAAGAAGGTTTTTTTTACACTCTTTGCTCCCACTTTCTGAAAATCATCAGACCTATTCATGTCCAGTTGGCCCACTCATTTCCTATCACCACAGTTAGTGATGACCAGGACTGGTCTTCGTTCAAATAGCCATTGGGGTGGTTTGGGATTTTCTTATATAGTTTCACCATCCCACTTACAAACATCCCCCCCCAAGTGTAAGGGAGGGATGTGCAATGCAATGGCAGTGGAGGTTGTCCATTCACTTCTGAAAGGGGTATTCCCTCCAGGTAAGTTTCCTGGTTTAAACAAAGGAAGTTAGCACAGTACAGTTTCCCTCCCGGTGTATGCAACCCCTCCCTCTGCCCTCCTGGGAGAGGTGAGTGGGCCATATACATCATTCCTATCCCTTCCTGCCTGATTCTCCTAGCACAATGGATGCTAGTTGAACCCCATTTGCTTGGGATACAGTTGGGAATGCATCCTCTGTGTCACAGACCCAGGCTATGCTAGAGGGAATTATTGGTGGTTCTCATGTCACTAGATGGTAACATGGCATTCAATGGTGCATCTATTTGGCTGATTGTATTTGTCTCCTGGCTGCCTCTCCCAGTTCTGCTGTTTATGTCCATGGAAGGTATCACAAAAGGAGATACTGCCAGCCCAGCTATCTGGAATTTTGTAAATAATTATACATTATGTCATTTGTGAATATCAACATGATTTATATAGAAGTGTGACAAAGGGAGATAATGCCAGCACATCTACCTGAAATTTTGTAAATAATTATATGTCATTTGTGAATATCAACATGTCATATAAGATGCTTGTGCTACAAATGTATTAGAACTGTATGTCATGTATATATCAGACCAGGTTTGTATAGACATGTATGTTAAAAAAAGGTATGTTGTAAAGTACTGAGCTTAAAGATGTATCTACAGTGCATCCTACTAGAATAGAACAGAAATATACATGCACTATTGTAACTGTTTAAATGTATATATCTTAACAGACAAAACTGGAATACAGGAGGTTAACTTCAGAAAATAACTGAAATTAAATTACTTTATTGCAGCAAGGAGACACATTGCCTCTGCTGAGAAGTTTTCTGTATTGTCTTTAAGGTGAAATAATTACTAGTTTTGAAATGGGTAGGAAGTTAATTGTTGTATGCCTTCCACAGTTTGCCAAAGATCTGAGGAAAAGCCCTTGTCCATCTATTTACACAGGTAGATGCTAAATGCTGCCAGCTGCCATCAATGGTTGTTTTGAGCCTGGGAATTAGGAGTCAGATGACAAGCAATGATGTCATTCTTTAAGTTATCCCAGCAGTAATATTTGAGATATTAATTTGGGAAGTCTCTTAGAGAGACACAGCATTCTGTATTCTGTCTTTGACTTAACAAGATCCATTCACCACACATCTACCTTGCTCTGTAAGTAAGTTAACTAAGGTATAGTAATTCTTTTAGATACAATCAGGAATATAGCAAAGCATAATTTAAATGTTTTTTCTTTCATTATTTGAAACTGTCCTGCAATGCTGTTTTAAATATTTCCTGTGGTTTTGAACTCTGATGTCACTGTACATATATATTTAGTATTGTCTTGTTCTTTTATTATTTATTATTAAATATATTTGAACCTTTCACTGAGGCTGATCTGTCTACAAATATTTAAATTCTGAGAGTACTTGCATATTTATTTGTTGACACTGTGTGGGCCATTCCTAATAGCCTTGCTCTTGGTCAAACTACAATTTGTATTAATAGTAAGATTATACCGTAAGATTGGACACCCTTTGCTAAGGGCCTTAAGGTAGCTGGGAAGTGATCAGTGGCAGTGAAAACTACCTTATAGTCTGGGCAGAAAGGGTCATAACTAGTAAACTTGTGCCAGCCTTTCCCAGGTGTGTGTGTGTGTGTGTGTGTGTGTGTGTGTGTGTGTGTGTGTGTGTGTATGTGTGGCTCAAACCTCAAAGAGTATGTGTGTCAGCTACTTGGGCAGGGACACAAAGCACTGATTGGACAGAGAAGGTGTTGCAGGCCTTGTCTTGGCCACTCAGCTGAGATCTCAACTTTATAGCTGTGGCAGTAGGGAGTCTTTCTGGGGATCAGAGAAAGAGGGAGAAACCAGCCCCAGACTAACTGTGTAGTTGCTGTGTGCTCTTAAGGGAAATTGCATTTGATTTAGAGAGCAGCATCTTGAAAAACTATGTCTATGTACTTGTCATCCTCCCAGAGTACATCTCCCACTGTTTCCAGTAGTGAGGATTGAGGCTCCTTCATTACTGGTCCAGTGGTGGGGCATCACAGAAGGGTATAGATGTGAGATGGCTGGTTAAAGCGCGGTCATATATAGATGACACAGGCCATATCTAAGACAGAAGAGCTGTCTGTTCTGACCACACAGGCCATCAGACCTGGACATTGATGGGTTCTCATATTTTGCAACAAACACTCCTCAGTATCCAACCCTTGGTCTTCTCACCTGGCTGCACCTTCTCATTCACATGGTTCGACACTCTAACTGTTCAGTGCAGACACACACATGTGCAAGAATACAGGCACAAACACATACACACACACACACACACACACACACACACACACACACACACACACACACACACACACACACACACACACACACACACACACACACACACACACACACACAAAATCCCATAGTTTGTATCATCTGTATCATGAGCTACATCAAGTTACGAGTCTGCAGGCTTCTATAGTATGCATTTCCAGTATTTGCAATATATCATCTCAACCCCCCAAAGGATATGATCCCTGACACCCCAGATCCTATTACCAGCCTGGCTAGCTACAGCATCCACCTTTCATAACCCTGGTCCATATAATAGGGATGCTTTCAATTGACACTTTGACTGCCCACCTGTGCAGTGATGATGACCGTGCCTTGCCCACCCCCATTCTTAATAGGTAGAGTAACATCTGAGGCACACTGTGTCTATTGCATGAACTGTTTTGTCTTAGGGTAGGTAATGGATGCATCACTTTATTCTGCATAGTCTGCATGAAGGCCTATACCTCTGGACCAGACACCACCATTTTGCCAATGTTGCAATGCATTTCATCTTCCTTTGCCTCCAAGGGACTTCACTGTTGCCTGGCCCTTCCCTGACTGACTGCACTGCTATTCATCCTGTGCTCTAACAGGTATAATAGGCCTTCCTAAGATGGGTCCCTGCTGCTGAATTTGTTTTTACATAATGGTGTTATGTAACATGATGTAAAATGTAAACATCTGGTTGTAGGTCTCAAGTGAATGCTTCACTGTCCACTGGATGTACCATGGCAGTGGAAGCATTCTTCAACTTGGTTTGTGATAGGTCCATTATGTTTAGGAACAAAGATAAGTGAAGACTTTTTATTTCTTGATCTGTTTTTACATTGATTTTAACAATCACCTATATGCATTAGTTAAGGTCTTTAATACAATATTAGTAATTCCAGTAAATACGTGCTCATCACTTTGTCATTTAAGTAAACTTACTGTTGGCATTAAATCCTACTTTCTTTCTTATGTGGTGAGTGTGCATCAGGCTTATTTAGGACTTGTGTTTGCATTAAAGTGGTCCCAGGCATACCTGTCAACCTCTTAGTGCTAGAAATCTGGACAAAGCCTGACATAATGGGAGGATATAGGCCTAAAATTAGGAAAAGAAAAAGTAGGGAAAGATTTTAAATACTGCTCTAACAAACATGAAAACTTGCTAGAATAACAGGTTTTGTGCTAACATGTATTTTCTGAAGGATATGAAGTTTGAAACTCAAATGTATCTCCAGGATTCAATACAATCCATGTAAGCTCCCTGTAGAGCCTACACGGAATGTATCCATCGACATGGTCACGGTTCACCCTTGGCAGTGCACCATGCATATTAATCTAGGCGCTCTGCTGAGGGAGATCACAGTAACATGGATATTGTATCCATGCAAGCAACAGTGTAGTGGCTGTCCCATACTTGTGGACTGTCCAGAAAAATTTGGGACAGTTGGTAAGCACAGCACAATACTTTTTTTTTTTAATCTTTATGTGATGTTTGCAAGGTGTGGCGCAGTGCTTAGCAATGCCAATCTGTGCTTATACATATACAACAGACATCTGGTATATATATATATATATATATATATATATATATATATATATATATATATATATATATATAAATAAAAACTGGATGTAATCAATTTTATCTATTCTTTTTATTTTATTATTTTTTTTTTCTTCTTGTTTTCATGGTGCGGCACAGTGCTTAGCTATGCCAAGCAGTGCTTATACATATACAGCAGAAAACTGTTATATATCTAAAAATAGAAACTAGATGTAATCAATTTTTTCTTGCTTGTTTGCATGGTGCAGTGCGATGCTTAGCAATGCTTACCTGTGCTTACAGTAGACATCCACTAGACATCTAAAAATAGAAACCGGATATATTCAATTGTTGTAGTTTTGTTGTGCTTAGCAACACACAAACCCATGCAACAAAGCTGTGCAATGCTAACAGGCATCTTAGTAGTATATGTGAAGATATACTACTTCCCTTTACTATCCAAGTGGCTAGTTAGGTTGAGTCATGACCTACTGTGTAGTAGTTCCAGGTTCATGCCCTGAGCACTCATATGTTCTACATTTATTGCAATGAAAATGTATCAGGTGACTGAAATATTGGTTTAATTAAAAAAGTTAAATGTATTTAAATTAAATGTTAATTAAAACCACAAAAGCAGTCAGCATTCATTACAGATTCCTGTGTTTTGAATAAATCCAAAAGCAAGTAATGATAAAAACATAGAAGAACTCAGGTACAGCCAAGGTTTCCAGGTTCAATTGAAGTTTTAATGTTAAAACATAACTGTTATATTTAGAAAAGCTGCACAGTGCTAAGCAGTGCTTAAACATGGTCAATGGTCTACATTGTTTTCACATTGCTAAGCTCCACTTAAACATGGATTGTGCAAGTTTGCACAATGCTAAGTGACGCAACACTTTTTTGAAAGTTGCTGTATGATGTGCAAGGGTGGGAATGCAGCCCATATAAAGGCCAAAAGGCAGGAATTTCACAGCATTCACTGGAGTATTTACTTGGTTGTTGATATGCCTGCTGCTGTTGGAGAAGGAGTGTGCTTTTGGGTGCAGAGGTGGGGTGTGCAGCAGTCCAGAGTTTTTGTTGCACTCCTGGTTAAGGATTATGAACCCTGGCTGCTGCAGGGTGATTACCAGGGCTCAGAGTGTAAGTCTTAGGCCCAGGACCAGTTGGCCAGGGAACCTACTAGTACTACTGGTACCTGCCACACTGGTGAGTAGTGTCATCTCCACTACGATGACCTGAGATGTAGGAAGAGTGGAACCTTGGACACCTGGGTCCAAGATGATAGAGCTGGGCAAACCCCACAGATATGTAAGTATGTTTGGCAGTACATTAGAAATATGCAAACTGAATCTGTGAAAAACTGGTATGCATAATGGTTTGTTTCTCTTACAACAGCTGCAGAAGAGAGGCCTCACAATGTTCAGTCTCATGCAGGAGGCCTGGCCAGGAAGAGCCAATAGTGTGATAAGTAGGAAAACATCAAAGTAATAATTACAAAAAGTTCCCTATAGTTGTATCTCTGCACCAGGTGTTAGAGCTTACTCCATACTGTCCCATGCTAACAGATTGAGAGCTATGTATGTGCAACATAATGTAAATGATAGTTGCAATCACTATACTCATAACTGAAAATTTACATATGTAGAAGTATGTAGTAGTAGTCTGTGTAGTAATGTTACCTGCGAAGTTACTAATGGTATTTTTTTATCTCTCACCTCACCACTTCTCTTCTTTAATTTATCAATGTCATTTATTATGATTTGATATTAATACATTTTTGTAACTACCTTCTATGTTGGCCTTATGTATACTTTGATATTACTTTGCTGTTAAAATACTTTCATTTACGTTATTTATTGTTGTGTTCTTCATTATATTCCTTTCTGTTTCTTTTGATTAATCATTATCTTCTATTATGTTAATAGTAACATTTGTTTGGTTGTATTTATTTTCACCTTATGTTTATATTTAATTTACTGCAGTGCAACAAGGTAGGCTAGTTTCTGGTGATCTACCTACCTTGGATCCCCTAGCTGTGGTACCAGGGCCCAGCACATCTGGGCTGTAGACTGGTGGTGCCTCCTCTGCTGCTCCTGCACTACCTGAACCATCATGTAGTTCTGCCCCACAGGTGGGGGGGTGGCCCCCCGTCTTGGAGTGGAAGTGGAAGGAGTGATTATGTCACCCATGAGGAACTGAAAGTCATGGTGTATAGGTTGCTGTGCCACACTGTTGGCACACACTTATCCCAGATGGACAGCATGATGTCCATCCTGGTGGGGCAGCCTCACCCTGAGTGTCATTGCCAACCACTGCCTCCACAGGAGCAGTGAAGGAGAAGTGCTGACAGTCCCATGGGTGAGGACTTGAGTCACACTGCTACCATGTCTGACATCCATGGGACTAGGATTCCACAACACTTTCCCCAACCAAGGTGTTCACCCCCTTCTTGTGTCACACACCGATCCTATCTGCTGTCTTGTCTGTCTTGTCTGTCTGTAAAAGCATCCTCACCTTCCCAACTTACCTCCATCACACATACCTATGTCCCATCCCCAACATTCCACTCTCACCTTAAAAAAAATTAGCAGATGTCCCACAAAAAAACCAAAATCATCCCATACATAGCTCTCCATTTCACACATGCCCACCGAACATAATTTGGTCCAATCGGCTTGAGAATGCACTTATGTTGTTGTCACCCCTCTCTGGGGGTGGCAGTCCACATTCATCTAAAAAATCTATGAAAGTGCACAGTTGTTGCTGTTGAAGAACTGGATAGCTATGGTTCTTTCCTACACCTTTCCTGCACATACCGACCTGCATTTCACTATGTTTTCCCCCTGCTTGCACCCCATTTCACCACTGTCCTATCTCCCCATTTTTCTTTTCTTTAAATATTTTTTTGCATGACATGGTGCATCACACCACATCACTTAGCTATGCTAAATAGAGCTATACTGATATATGCTTTTCGAAAAATATTAATCACATTCAGAAAGTACACCTGCACCATATTTTGAACTCAGGACCATCACTCCTGCAGAACAGTGGATGAACCCTCCAAGTGGCACATCTGCTAATTAACACAGGTGTTTTAATCAAAACATACTAATGCTGAAGTTCCTGTCATTGTGTGTTTAAGCGATGCTGCACATCGTGCCGCACATCTCAAATCAGAAAAATAGTACTGTAATTGGGACTCTAGTAGAGAAATGCATCACTATAAAGCCATACACATAAGAACAGATGTAAGTGAAGCATCTAATAGCAGGTAACTCTGGAATTATATGTACAACATATTAAAATACACTTGCCAAAACATTAATGGAAAAATAGGATTTTAACTGGGACTGTGGTAGACAAAGAGAGCACTCTAAAGCCATATGCATAATAATAGATGTAAGTGAAGTAGATAAAAGCAGATAACTGTGGAATGATATCTACAACATGTAAAAATACACCTGCTATAATAGTGACTCTGTAGCTCAGTCTGTAAAATGCACTGAAAATATTACTTTTTTGATACACATGGACCTGGGTTCAACTACAGTTGCATCTGGCATTGAAAATACATGTACATGGATATCAGCTTTATAAATTATGATATGTATGACTGTCTCATCACCTATTTATCCACCCAAAGCAGTACAGATAGAATGTCTGCTTCTAAATAATAGAAGTCAGAGGCCTACAGATAGGACCACTCTTAACTACTTATATTACAATACTAGAAAGTGCAGAGAATGGCAGGTCATGCAGTAGCCTGAATGTCCAGAGGCTGTTGAAGTGTGTACTGAAATTCTGTCCCAGTGATATCAAACTGCAGCTCACAATGATTTGCTAGTGATATTACAGACAACCACAGCTACACAAGTAACATAAACATATGGAGGTTGTGCTAAATGCAAGAGGTGCCATCACACATGTAACAGGGGATTACCATGACATAACATGTAACTTGGCAGTTGTCCAACTGTGCGACATAATGGTTAATATACCCCCTACCTTTTTCTAGGACACACCAAGCATTTTGCCTTTTATACTGTTAGTGATAACTTTGGCTAACATACCTACCTTAAACACATTACTTAATTTTCAGTGGGATTGGTTCCCTCAATCTGGCTCTACCTATACAACAAGGTTGCCACAGGTCTCACACTTACTCTTAAAACTTGCCTTCCTGCAAAGTTGTTGACCCTCTCTGCCTATGGCTATTGCCTGCAGCATCAGCTTCAGCTTCAGCCTATAGCACACACATCTGTATGTGAAAACTAGCTTCTACACACATTCTCTCTGTGATGACATAGGATCTTTACCGCAATAATTTCCACCTCAACATATGAGAAAGGGGTTGTAATCTACATTGAGGCTTTATAGCTTGTTCAGTGGTTGAATGGGGTTGGCTGATTATACTGCAAATCAGCTGTGTAGGCCGCAATAAGCATTTCAGAAGCACAGAGTGGTTCAGAGGCAATCACTTCTTAATGAGAACCTTGTTAAAAAGGCAAACATCTAGCTAGGGGAACCATTGTATATGAGAGTTACTTTTCATTGTGAACTCACTGGCACATTTATATAGCTATACATTTCAACAGAAGAGTATTGTACTCCACAAGGTATGTAACCATTTTGTTTCCAACATGATGCATATGTTTGAATATACTTAGGGGGAATGGGGATTTGATCAATAAGTGTTTCTTAGAAGTGTACTGATGAGATGTCATTGATCTCCAGATGTGTTACACCTACAGAGGAACTAGAGTACAGTAAGGGTAGAATGCTGTAAAAGTATACTGTTATTTGTTTGGCTCTGTTGTTTTTATATATTATAAGAGGGTGTTACCACTAGGGGCAACACTACAATGGACTACTGTGTTGGGTGTGAGATCATACGTCAGTATCTGTCATGGCACAAACAGGAATAGCTGACTACTGCTACTATCCTAGTTGCATCCACAACCTTTATATGCCAGCACAATGTTGAATATGAGATGTGTAATCAAGTAGTGAATACTGCTAGCCATCCTTTATTGCTGCATCTCTACATACTGTACTCCCACGTATGTGATACTGTCATGTGTTCCCATTTTGTTGTCTTTCAGGAAATATGTATCCCCAATGCTGGGGCCTTTTACAGGTACTGAAAATGATATCATCCTGGAGGCCTTGAGTCAACATCAACTCCTACTGTCCAGGAGGAGGGCAAACAGGAAAGAGCGAGCAGCATTGTGGGTGGACCTGGTCTGCGATGTGAATGCTATCAGTCACCAGATCAGAACATATGAGCAGGTGTGCCACCATGCCACCGATATGATCAACACTGCATGCAGAAAAGCAGTGGACATGGCCAGGGATCGTGGTGTCACTGGTGGAGGGCCTGCAGCAGAACAACCACTGTCAGCCACTGAGGAATTCCTGGTGAACCTAGGAACACAGGACAGCTGCCAGGCATTCATAACACAGTATGTTGTGGAAGTGGGTGCCACCATTTCCACCAAAGAGGAGCATCCAGATATGCTTAGTTGGATCAGCATTGGAATACTGTAGCATGAAGTGTGTCAGGGAGTACATAGTTTTATGTGGGTGTCAGGTGTTTTTCCTTGGGAGGGGGGTTGGCAGCACTTTGAATGTCATGCTCAGATTGTGACCAACATACCAATTAACATAGTAGCTACCATGAATGTCAGACATTTGGATGTATTACCCTGTTATAGTACAACATTTGGTGCTGTTCACCTTACCTCTCCATCAAATTTTCAGAAGACCATCAGGAATCAGAAAAGGCCATGCTCCTGCTTCAGGTAAGCACAACACTATTTTCTTAGAGATGCAGATTTAGTGTAATGTATTCGCTAACGTGTCAACCCAGGCTTGCTGGCTGGACAGATGTACTGTCTGCATGATTTCCAACTGTGCAGATATTTTATGACTGCACACAGTTTAGACTCATACCTATGCCTTGTATGTGTGACCACACTGATAGATATGACAGTTTTGTCAAGACATTACAAATTCCCATATGTGTCAGCTGTGCAGAGTTTTGCCAAATGACAACAGTGTAAGATTCTTGTTTAAAGAGCTTTTATTTACAAGTAACTACAAATTTTTGTTAGAAAATAATGTCCTTATGTCCTACTATATGAGGTTGGGTGTTACGCAGGTCTTTAATAGTGACAGCAGTGTATACAGCTTAACATATATTGCAACATAGTACTTCAGAGCATAGAAGTGCAGGTATTAATCTACTGCTTTACACTTTTTATCACAGGTGACCAGGGAGTTGGTCTCTGTCCTCTTCACAACCTGATGGCAGTGTCTCTTCAGACTCTGATCATGATGGTGGCCAAAGTGAGGCACAGGTGGGGGTTGCAGGGGATGAATCTCACACAGAGGTTTACATACCTCTTCTGCCCTCATTATCACCATACACAGTCAGTATGCCTACACATACCCAGTCACCTGAGGTTACAGATATTGGACAGTCGGAGGGTGGGGACATTGAACAAGAAAGTGTGGCTACTATGGCTGCTGTGAGTGTCAATACTGGCCATAGCAAAAGACCTGAAGAGATTCCACACAGGCAGATTGATAGGGGTGCTCGTAGGAGGCCAGCTGCCTCTCCACCACCTGTTGCAGGTGTCTCATCATGTTTCACTTGGCATATGTTTAAGGCTGTCATGGAGGCACAGGCACATTCCGAAATAAACTCCACATGAATGCTCAGGGTTATGGATGCAGCACAGTCTGACATCCATGACTGCCTCCACTGTTTTACTGATTCCCTGGATTGGTTGACTGACACAATGGAAAGACATTGGTCTGAGACAGATCACACACTATCTGTCTTGGAATCCACATTATCTGTGATGAAACATCTGGTTGGATTTGAGCGTCAGACTCATACATAGAGGTCAGCAACTACATCTACCGAGAGTCCACGTGGCCATGCAGAATCACGTTCCCATAGTGGCAGTACATCCAGCACTCCAGAGGGGAGTGTGCTGTCCACACCAAGACATGGCAGGCCATGGACCCATGATTCTGTGTGTTCCCATGGAGGACACAGTCCCAGCAGACAGCAGTCACCCTCCGGTAGCAGCCCCGCTTCTGACCTTGGGCATGGAGGTACCAGTGCAACTCCTGGCAGAGCCAGTTCACAAGTTTGTGGGTGGAGACAGTGAACTGTCAGCTCTACCATGCATGGCTCAAAGCTGCCCAACATACAGAAATGCCGGGCTAGCACTGAGCTTGACTCTGTTCACGCAGACACTCGCATGTCATTGTCACAATCAGGTCACCTACAGACACACATGCCACATTTCCATGGTCTATCTTGCCTGATTACCTTCCTGACTCACACACACACACATGCTTGCCAACCTATTGTGTCAGCCTAGGCCTACTTCACCCCCACACAACACCTTGTGCAAGTGATGATGATACCTGTGCCACATCCCTGTCATCCTTGTCATCGATGCGGACAAATTAAGCTATGTGTCTGATGCACAGTGTGACTATATAAATTACAATGTGTTTGTCTCATCCATTGTTGTCTTTGACATGACACTTGCACTGGTCACTGACAAATATTGTATCCTACCATTTGTAATGAGTAAACCACATTATTTTGTGGGCATTACGCTGGATGATGTTGCAATGTCTGCATACTTACACAATGAAAGATTTCTCATGGAACTGTTTATGTTTCAGTTTCAGGACTGTGTCAGAAACACCTATGGGTACACAGCTACAATAAATCCATCAATATCAGATGACAAGATGGAATATCAGCACAGAAGAAAAATGTCTTCTGAAAGATAAAACATTATTGGCGCATGGCTCCATAGGTTCATATGTGTATAATAGGCTAACAAGAACAATGGCTTCTTTCAGCCTAGTCATGCATCCGTAATCTCTGACAAGGTCTGATACCCTTGATAAGTGTAAGCAGGGTTTTGAGAGCTGAGACATCTGCAGGCTGTGGCATGAGAGATGAACCATCTAGGAATTTCCTGTGTCCATTAGAGACATGTGTCCTAAACCAGTTATGATTGTCTTGTTCCGCATCCCATTGTGTAACTTGCCCATGATGTGCATTACAACGGAAGTTATATATAGGGTGTAGTGTCTGGGTTGCATACCTTTCTCTCCAGCATGTCCTATTTATACCAAAGTCAAGGTGTAGGCATGTAGAACAGGTAATTCTCGTGCTAGTCCTTTCTTGGATATGCAGGAAGTATACAATGGGATCTGACATTTCCCTGTATGGCAGCCATATACCTCCCCTCCAAAGCATGTAGCACACAGAATACACAGTTATGGCCTTGATGCGGTCTGCATAGGACATGTTATGTACACTATGTATTGGTTTACTGTGGAACCTCTGTGACTGTTACAGTTGTCAGATATGCCTGTGTAGTTACATGTCAAAGGTGGGACTGCACTCAATGATAGGTATGATGAGTGCTAAATACAGTGTTACAATGACATTCTGAGATTTACATGCCTTACTTTCTTTATAGGTTGTGCAATATTGAATGAATTCCCACATATTACTGACCTGTGAAAGTCAAATACTAGATTACTCTCTGTGTCCTTAAGTCCCTGACTACTGGGTCAACTGTTGGAGGTGTGCGAACAGTACAATATTTACCAAGGGTGGATGACTTCACAAAGGATAGTATTGTGCATTTCTTGGCCTTTAGTATTTGTCAATGACTCTGACAACAACTGAATATTTGTGTCAGCTCATTCTGGATAACTGTTGGTTCTGTGTGGGATTCAGTGACAGCTTCTAACTTGCAATCATCTGCAAATGTAGTCAGTCAGAGGTCATTTACAGTGGCCGTGACTGCAGAGAAGGGAATGTCAAGAAGGAGTAGTCCCAGGAATGATTTGTGATGGAAGTTCACTGGTGACTGGCCTCATTGTAACAGTGAATTACCCAATGATATCATCCTGGATAATGATTGTCAGACACTTGGCTATCCACTGGCTCACATACTAGTTTGTAAATAACCTCTACAGTTTTTCAACAATACCTGATGGTCTAATAGTGTGAAATGCCATGATAGGTGGAGTGAGTCATTTTCCCCTCATCCATTGCATAGTTTAACACTCAGTGAGATCCACTGGTTAGACTATGCATGATATGCCCTTGGCCAAACTAAACTGGGTTTGGTCCAGTGTGTGTAGGTGTACTACATTGTTACTGATCAAAGGTTCATAGGTTCCAATGAATCATCAATCAATGGTCATGAGGTTTCCATGATAATTGTTTTCATGGCTTTAAATATCAGACTACTGAGACATCTGGGGACAGTGCTTGTAACTGCAAGATAGTTGTCCTGTGTGCAACTCAGTATTGCAGCTAACTCCATCATGGTTTTCAAGAAAATAGTCATGCAAGGTGTCTGTGTCTGTACAGACCACAGGCAAACAATGGAGGGAAAAGTAATAAGTACACCATGTGAAGGCAAGGAGGGACTTTTTACAGTTATTCTGCAGCTGGACACTAATCAAGCATTGTGTATTGAAATTACACAATTACCTTATGAAGTATGCTGAAAAGTTTGGAGTACCCTGAATTGCTGGTGCCTGGCTACTACTGCTGCTGGTGTCACCTCAGCCACTTTCTCCTGAGATACCATGCTCCTATGCTTTTTCTCTCACCAGAAGCAAAACGTTAGTACCATGCTCACAGCTTGTTTGTTCATCCACATAGTTGTCCCATGTCATGCAATGTTCTATAGGCTTGACATGCTCTTTTCCAGGTAGATGCCTTGATTAGCAACCAGAGCAATCATTTGAGTTTTGCACACATTATGCCTTGTGTTCCAGAGTTGTTAAGATTTCACTAGGGTACTGACCAGACAGTGATTAGGAGCACAGCTGCAGTGTCACAATTTAATGTTCAATGTCAGGTGACAGACGTCCAAGGTTGTTCAAACAAGCACCACAGTGGCAGTGATCCATGTTGGTGACACTTTCACAGCAATTCATGCACCTTGAGCTAAAAACAGCTTAATGGTGGGCAACTGTGTGACATGAATCTGAGGCCTACTGCAGAGGAGTTGCCACCTTTGGCTAAAGTGTGTCTACCTCCCACATGTCCAAGATATGTCATACTGTACATTTATGTTACTGGAACACATTTATTTTCCCACATCATGTCACACATCCAGTTTGCTGTTTGGTTGCTTGACAGGAATTGTAGACTTCCAAGGCCAAAGTAATGACTGCAAAGCTGAACAGGTTCTCTGTGCATGGACGGACATCCACATCTTCATGCAAGGAGTGCCTACAGACAGTGTGTTTGAGGTTGTCAACAACAAGGGTTTAGCAGCATGACCCTTAATTTGATGGAGTTGTACATTGTCACATTTGTAGGTATGCTACTGTGACCATGCCTAATAACAGGATTATGGTTAATGCAAGGGCCACATGCCTGGCAAAGCATTGTACTCACTCAACTATGTTATGACACACTGTCAGGTGCTGTTTAACCTTAGAATAACTACATAAAGGTGATAACATGTTACATTTCAGCATCTGTCAGGCCACTGTCTAATGATGGCCTGCTGTAGCATACACACAAGCAAGACTCTAATGCTAATGGCATTATCAATGACTGCTAACGAGATATGGAAAGCATCCCCACCCCTCTACTCCTATACCACACAAACGCAATGTGTGAGAGATGTGGCCATATTAAAAACTTTGACTCTATGCTGTCTCACAAACCAGTCAGTATGTATGAGAATGAGCAGTTTGCCAACATGCGCACCTCACCTCCTACTCCACCCACACCCACATCTCACATACCTGCATGTGTGGAGCTCCTTAACAGACACATACACCAACAGCAAACATCTCAGAAACCAAAATGCAAGCTCACTACACATAAACATACTTCTGCAGAACACAGTACACCTAACAGCTCACTCACCACTGGCTCACCGGTCAAACACCTGAGGCAAAACACAAAATCAAACCTATTAGTCACAGGTGATTACATCATCAGACACATTGATGTCCCTTTCACCAGGCTACATAAGGGAAAGATCACAGTCCGCTTTCTGTGAAGAGCCAGGATATGCCATATCACACATGCAAGCAAGTCTGTCAACATTAGGTAACTTTATGACTACATCATAGTCCCTGTTGGTGTGTACATCCTGAGACATACCTCACTGGACTGTATGCAGAGACAAAATTGAGCTTATGGACTCTATGTATCTGGTGGGTATGTTCATTGCCTTCAGCTGCATTTGACCTTCACTACAATACACATGAAAAATGATTGACGTGAATAATTGCCTTACCGTGTGATTGTAAGTGGATCCACTACATGTCAGCCTGAGATGCTTGCTCAACAGCCTTGATGGTTTGCCAGAGATGGTCTTCATCTGTCACCTCTGGGATTTTGTATATTGGCCTACTGGCCAAGGCTGTTGACATCCACATAGTGCATCTTATAGGCAGTGTCTCAATGGAAAACTTTCCAATGAGAAAACGCCATCTTCAGACATCAGTGTTATGCTGTTACACGCTAGGAATGCCAACATGAAAGAAACTTCACTCACTGAAAGGTGTCCCCACCTTGGAATGTGCAGACATTTGCACAGTTGCAGACATCTGGTTCAAGGCTATGGACAGCACCACAGCCATACCAGGCTACATGTCCTTCCACATGTTTAGACCTCAAACTGAAAGTGTGCAAGGTAATGCAGGTGGTGTATACATATTCATTAAAGATAGATACACATACAGATTGATTAAACAGTGTGATTTCCTGGAGACACATCAGGTGCTATTCACTGCTGGAAGGGCACCTAATCAAGCCATTGCCAGCTACAGGAGCAACTCTATGAATCAGGACACCCATTGTGCTTATTTGAATCTACTTGTGTCTATCAAGATACATCACAACACCATGGTTTGGGGTGACTTTACCTACCCACTAACTATGTTAGTTACTTGTGCTTGAACTCACTTGCCCAAAGGTTAGTCCACATCCTTAACTACAATGCCCTGAACCAGTGGTGTGACATCCCTACAAAGGGAGACACCATACTGCATCAGGTGCTTACCAAATATGGGTAACCACTGTAGCACCTCCGCTGTGAGGTTCTCCCTGGTGAGATCTGACAACAAATTGATCTCATTAAAAGTATCACACCTGCCCCTCCTGCAGCAAATACAGTAATAAACTTCAACAAAGCAAATTATAACCTCCTATGTGATGGTGTAAATAGCTTGACTGCACCTCCCCCCTCAGATGGAACAGGCAACTATGTCAAGATCTACACCAATAATTTATGCAAGCACCTGTACAACTGCATAGACTCAGCTGTTCCTGACAGGAGCAAAACAAGCTCCTCATGGCACAGCAAATCTGCCTGGTAGACAACTGTCATTAGCAGGCTGGACAATAATAGGTGGACATTGCTGTGTGACAGTAGGAGTGAGAGAGCCACCCTAAAATGGAAGCAGACCTTGCTCAGTTAAAACAAGCAAATAGTGTTGTTGTGACATCCTGCAAAAGAAAGTATGTGACAAAATTAGCCTCCACCACAAAAGACAACCACAAGGCATTGTGCACTTACATGTGTAACCTAAGAGGAAAGGCCCAGTTTGTTGGTGAACTCATACTTAATGATACCACATATAATGAGCCTGTAGACATAGCTAACCTGTTGTTTGACAAGTTCTGTGACAACTTAACACTCCCCTGTTCCCACTCCACTTACCACATAACATCCCTACAACCTGTACCATATCTTCTATATCTACAGAGCAGATCATAAAGGACCTCTCTAAGGAGGAAACACAGCATCTATTGGACCTGCTAACATCCCATGCTGGGTCTTACATGGGATCCAACAAGGAATAATAACAGCATTGGGAACTCCTTGCAATCATAGTGTAATTACTGGCTGCATCCCAGATGACTGCAAAATGGTAACTGTTATCCCCTTGCACAGAGGTGATGCATCCACAAACCATGAGACCTATAGACCTAATAGCCTGAGTAGCCATATCTGGAATGCCATGGGACAAATAACCATGGACCTTTTTAGCAAAGATATATGTAATCTACAAACAGTTGATCCTGCGCAGTTTGGATTTTTGAAAGGAAGATCATGCCTGTAAACCTGGTGGACATGCATGAGGCAGTCACTAAGGACCTGAATAAGGGACATCTGTGCATACAACCCCCTGGACTTAGCCAAGCCATGTGACACTACCCTCCACTCAGGCATCATTGACAAAATCACCCAAGTAAGCATTAACAGTAAGATCATGGGGGTCACTAAGTGGCTCACTGATAGAACTCATACTCAAAATAAGGGAATCCACCTCCAATAGCAGATTTGTAACCACTGGTGTTCCACATGACTCAATCCTGGGTCCTCTACTGCTTGGAATCCATTTTACCAAAGTACAAGCACAAAGTGAATATCTGTGGCTGACAT
>NC_056730.1:1025267147-1025307147 GCF_019279795.1 Protopterus annectens
TGCCTTGATGTGTACATGAGTGCAAACTATGGCACCCAGTACTTCAGAGTAGTGTGTTACATGGTAGAACTGTTGCATATTGCTGGCCCTCACCTCAGAAGAGAGGGGGAAAGATATGTACTCACTGGCATGTGGGACCGTAGTATCCAGAAACTGGTGGAGTATCCTGGATGTAGATGCCTGTGACACCCCCATCATGTCCCCAGTTTTGAAAAGTATCTGTAGCTAGTATCCTAAAGGGTGCACTTACCTTTGTTTCCATTGGGATGGGTTCCTCTCTGTTGGCTTTGAGTCTGAGTCGAGGGTGGCAGAGCTCAGTGAGCTCTTGTAATATGTCCCTGTCCACTCCATAGTACTCTACAATCTCCAGCTCATATAGCTCCTGGAAGGTTACACTGGGACTGAGCACTCTTCTCCTTCTCAGCCTGGGCCTGTTGTCAGCAGCACCAGCAGCACTGACTTCAGCATCTAGCACATAGAGCTGTAGCAGACCTTTGGCAGCCCCTAGCATTATCTATGTTAAAATTCCCAAGACTGCATGCCAATGGTCCAGAGTTTTGAGGGAAAATCAGAATGTAGGGTGTATACATACTTTACACGGGTTTGCTGTAGGTTCGCCATGTGTGATTGGCTAATTATGATGCATTTTACCTGCCTAAACTGTAATTAACATCATTTGATGGCCCTACTTTAGTGCGTGAAATGGTATTATGCACTGTGCCATGCAGCATACTTTATACAAAAGTCAAGATTAGTAATTGAACATATCCAATTTTAATTACTTGCTGTCTACATCATCACTGTGAACTGGGTGGTCTTTCTGCATGGACACACATAGCTATGCCACATGCAATGCAAACACATGCACTGAGAATTAAAAAATTCCTAAAAGTACAGGACACATCAGGACACATCACCTGATTGTATCCACATCCAGTGGAAATATCAACATTTTGTGGGAGCCTACATGAAGTGGATATGTAGCATACCTCACCACTGTACTGAATTACTCATTTTTTACAGAGTTTTGGGGTCCAAATAATGGGGTGCCATGATTCCTGAGTGGCATCCCTTAATTTCTGAATTCCCGGTGCTTTTATTTTTAAATTTTATTTACTGTTTATTTGAGCTGATGTCATCACATGCACAATGATGTCAGCTCCATGAAATGGCCAGCCAGCATTTGGAATTGGGCTGAAGCTCGTGTGTGCATTTCTGGCTGCTCAAATCCTTAACTGTGATATGAGGCATGCCAAGCTGTTTTCATGTGCTGCTGACTGGATATTTATTGAGCTGGAGCTGCATGGAAAGGTATGAAGAGGGTGTGTGTGTGTAACCACAATGCAAGGCTGGATAGAATGAGCTGTTTTCATGTGCTGCTGCCGAACTGGATGTTTATTGAGCTACCTGGAATGGGTGCATGCGTGTGCATGTGTGAATATACCTGGTGGCTACAGGAGGTACTCAGGCTCAAACCATGAACCTTGGGTATGGGTAGCAAAAGCCTAAAGTCCCTACTCACCACCCCTTCTAAAAACTTCTCAGATTTATGCCTCATGTTTTTGTTCTGTTTCTTATAAAATCTGTGGTTTTCTGGATTTCAGTGAAGGATTGAATTCACTAAATAATGACAGGCATTTGAATTTCAGTCTTCATATTCTTCAGAAAATAAATGGTAACTAAAAACATTTTATTCTAGCAATGTTCTAAGTTTATAAGATCAGTATTTGAAATTTGTCCCTGTTTTGGGGGCTGTATTCCCTCATTATTGGCTTTGTCCAGGTTTTTGTTCTAAGAGGTTGAGAGCTATGGTGAGAAGTGAGAACTGAATTCTGTATTCTCCCATTATTGCTTTGTCGGTTTTTTGTGCTAAGAGGTTGAGAACTATGGTGAGAAGTGAGAACTGAATTCACTAAATGATAGCCATGTAAGTTTCAGTCTTCCAATTGTTCAGGAAACTGCTGATTTGGCATAGTGGTATGTTGTTCTGACTGTAGTGCACAGGATCCTGGGTTCAAGGCTTGGCAGTGAAATGCATGGCAATAACAAAGCATTTTATTCTAGCAACGTTCCAAAATTATACAAGCAATGTTTAAAATGTGCCCCTGGTTTTTGTGCTTTTGATCCCCCCCCCAATAAATCTTGACTTTTTCCATATTTCTTGTGCTGCAAATTTGAGAGATACAGTTGTGTCGAATGGATTTTACAAGGAGCTGAAAGCTTCAGAAGAAGAGAAGTTTAGTGTTGATTATGCTGAGTTTGCTTGCATTGTTAATAGCATAACAGGTTAAATAATTGCTGTTGATGCAGAAGGCTATGGGTTCTACTCCCACAGTATGTAGATGCATTGCTGATACTGTACTGTGTTGTTGCACTTCTAAAGGGGATGGGTGTAACAAATCAAGGGTGTAGCTACAGATACAACAGAAGTGAGAAAATGTCATGCACAAGGGCATTTGTACCTCAGTGGAAAGGGCAACAAATACCATTAACCCAAATTCAGGTACAAGCAATCATAATTATTATGTTCTGTGCTGCATTATGAGAAAAATATTTTTAAACAAGTACAGTACATTTTCCAGCATTCAAGATGAAACACATATTTTTCCACTGCAGACAGTGGAGAAGCAAGAGTGGCTAGTTAACAGCACTTGCATTACACTGATAGTTTTGATGCTTCAGGATGAATGAAGGAGAGGGTCTGTCAGTACTTGGACTAAAAATTGGAAGACTTAAAACCTGCAGTTTACCTAGTTTATTTTGTTGTGCATTTAAAGCTATTGAGTTGGTCTGACACACAAATCAGAGTAAATCAAGAAAAAAACTGAAATTGAAAATAGGTTTGCGAAGCTATTCAAGATGTCCATGGCTTACACTACTGTCATTCTATTTTTATATATATGTGTGTGTGTATATATACATATACACACACACATATATATATATATATATATATATATATATATATATATATATATATATATATATATATATAAAATATAAGTGTGTTTGTGTGTGTGTGGGTGTGTGTGTGTGTGTGTGTGTGTGTGTGTGTGTGTGTGTGTGTGTGTGTAAGTAATCATTTATGATGGAAATGTTCTGAATTGGGCTGTTTTGTCATTATTGGTTCATGCATTTTATTTCATTGCCAACTGGAAAAATGTTCAAACAATAAATTTAAAATGCGCTCTAAGTCTAACAAGTGTGCTGTATTATACAAGGAATATAACTTAATAAAGTCAGGAAGGTGTATTGAATAACACATGTATGTTTCTTGTTTTGTGTGCAAGGGGCCTGTGATTTGAAAACAGCCCAAAGGTAATCTTTATCCACCATTGGCTAGATACATTTTCTTTGGATGTGGTGTGGATTTCAATGCTGTTTCAATGAATGTGAGTTTCAATGGCAGAGAAGTTTTAATGCTAAGTCTCTTTTCATTGTGAGACAGTATTGCTTTGTTTAGCAGATGACTATTAGTGTTTCTGCATTGTGCTATAAAATGTAAACATAAAATCCAAATAATCATTGTAGTAGCAAAGCAGTATGCACATTAGTCTTTATGGTAAATGGGGAGGAATAGCCAGGCAATGGGAAACTGGAATGGCTGCAGGGGGACTCTGGTGCCATATTTTGGTTGCCTGTTCTTCAGTTTGCATGTGAAAGTTGGTATCCCAGAATTCCATTGGAGTGGGTGTTGTTACATAATTATGTATGCAAATGCTATGTTAATCAGCGTACAGATTTGTACCTATTTCTCATGGGCATTGTCTAGATATCTGATGTTTCCAGGTTGAGAGGTATGATATGTGGATATGCTTAGTCCTTTTTGCTATTCAAGACATCCACCTAATTTGCATACATATCCATGCAGACAGCCTAGAAACTACACGGTTCGTAGCTGTATGAATTGGGTAACAGCACCAATGTACCATTGTATGGACCTGATGCAAGGTCCTATAATACATTTCTTACAAATATTATGAAATGTTTTTTTCCACATTTTTTTATTTTCTATTAAGCATGTTTGCATACTGCAGTGCATAGTGCAAACATGCTGAAATTATTAAAAACAAATATTATTAATTTAACGTATTCCCTTCCTGTTTCTGACATCCAAAATATTAGTTTTGCACATATCTGTATGTGGTATAGCATTTTCAGGGGAGGTATGCCCATATTTCTGGAGTTTTACATCCCCTTCTGTCTGTGTAGACTCTTGTGCACAGAAAAATTCTGCATACACTATGGCCAGTGACATGAAGTCTACACAGATGCCTTTCTGCTTGTTGGATCACTCAACTTTCCTCATTTGCATAAAATTCACCTGCTTATGACATAATTTGCAGTCCTCTGAATTTTCCCTATTTGTGCATGCATGCACACTGCTAAGCGGCACTTATTGAATCAAGAATATCCAACAAGATGGAAAAAGAAGTGCACCAGCTGCAAAAACCTTTAATTCATCAACACAAATAAATCCACTTATTGAATCAAAAAATATTTGCGTTCATGTAAGCTTTGCAGTGTGATGCGTACATGAAAAAAGATTGTGTAGGATTTACTGAATTCTACTGTATGTCATTATTTAGTGACTTCAGTCCTCAGATTATCCCAGAGATTCACCAGAAAACCACTAATTTTATGAGGAACAAACCAAAAATATGAGGCAAAACTCTGGCCATTCTGTGAAAATCTGGACAGTTGAGAGGTGTGGTTCCAGGCCAGTCAGCTATAGGGCCAAGAATCAATGAATACCTAAGCTGTTATTGCTGTTATTTTTAAGTCACTGTTGGCTTGTCATAGTTCCATAACATTCAACAACAAAATCAAATGAAGAGTTTTCATTTTTTCATCTGCTTTTATATTAATTCTAACAGTCTTTATCTGATTTAGCTAAGGTAGTTAATGTTATAGTAATAATTTTAGTAAATTGTTGCACTGCATTTTGTCATTCAAGTGGATTATTGGTATTAAACCATAGTTCTTTCTTATGTAGTGAGTGCATATCAGGATAGCTCAGGACTGGTGTTTGCATTAAAGCAGTTCCTGGCCAGTCAGCTATAGACCTTTAGTAATTTAGTAATTTTTCCACCTATCCTCCTCATGTGAGTTCTGTTCATAAAGAACATGTGTAATGAAATGATTGACTTACCAGAAAGTTTTCCATCACTATAGCCCTCATGATGTAACTAATTCTGGAGCAGAAATCAAATAAACTACCAAAAAATTAAAAAGTGTTATTCACACTGTAGAAAAGGTACTGTTTTTCTGTACTATTTACATGCCCCCTTTGACCTACATCGTCATGTCAAGCATGTTGATGGCTTAAGGTGAGGGGTGCAGGTTTTTCCTGTGCACTTGTACACCTGCAAAAACTATAAAGAAAAGAAAAGAAAAAAATTAAGAGTGGGTGCTTAGGCAGTATTAGTATTTAAGGAATACAGCTGTAATAAATATTAATGTTGTTTGGCACCAGAACTGTAACCATGTTTATTTTTTGTCCCCATTATGTGCACTTCCTTCACGAGTCTGTAGCTATATCAGTAGTGCAAAAGTAAATAACAAGAATAGTTAAATGTACCCATTTTGCCAACCTTTTATCAACATGTGTGTGCTTTATGAGGGAGAAATGGCTATGTAACTAATTAGCAATTTTGAAACTAAAAAAAATGAAATTAAAGTATAGCCATTCCGAGGAAACAAAGACATGAACTTTCCCCCACTGACCACATGTCAGTCAGTAATGCCAATCACAGCTGCACACCTTGATGACTGTGAAGATTAGAACAGCCTTTACTTGCAAGAGAACTTATTGAGAAAGGTGAAACATAATGCAGATGCTGCATTCAATTAAGCTGCATTGCACATGACCTTTAAACCCAGTGTATCTTGATGTCTGCCACTTATGTTACTTCGATAACATAATTTCTTTCCTCTCCTCACTTATTATGCTGTCAAAAAGTATCATTTTGCAATGTTTCTCCCCTTCAACTATTCACCAGGTTAAGTGACCTTTGATATAATTAGTGCTGAATGTACTTATACTGGTTGCACTGCTTTTCCTGGTAAATTAAATAATTAGTTTACTGGTTCCTTCCTGTGAAAGAAGGCTTCCTGGCTACTTACAGGCATTAGTTGATACAGATGCTATATTCAATTGTCTTGCTACTGTTTGGAGTGTTCTGCTGAGCTTTTAATTGCTTATTTTCTGTTCCATAAAGAAGTGATTTGGTGTGATGCTGCTCATCACCCAGCATCCCATCTAAT
This sequence comes from Protopterus annectens, assembly GCF_019279795.1. Lineage (NCBI taxonomy): Eukaryota > Metazoa > Chordata > Ceratodontiformes > Protopteridae > Protopterus > Protopterus annectens. The sequence continues at coordinate 1,025,273,415 of NC_056730.1, forward strand.
TGTACTGAATTAATTCCTCTCAGCTATACATATTTTCGCAGAAAGTCCAGATTTTTGCCTCATATTTTTAGCCTGATGCTCATAAAATTGTGGTTTTCTGGCAAATCACTAGCAAGTCTTTGAGGAATGAAGTTCAGAAAACAATGACAGATATTTGTGATTTCAGGCCATATCATTCAGAAAATTCATTCTAATGCAAAACCTGTTATTCTATCAACTTTGTAATTCTATCAAATTTGTAAGAGCAGTATTTAAAATTGTCCTTATTTCTGGGATTTTGTCCCCCATTATTTATGGCTTTGTCCAGATTTCTTGCTCTAAGAGGTTGAGAGTTATGTATTTAATAGAAGCGGGCATGTAAAGCCTTAATTTCTCTTGTAAAACCTATTCCCACAATTTATATTGTGCTTTAAATAGTCAGCAATTATGTGAAGAGATTTTAGTTCCTGCTAGGTTGCAAGCTGCTCTTTTTGTGTAGTTTTAGTTTGTTTGTTTTAGACAAACAGCGTCTCCAGTAAATTAACTCCATAAACATAAAGACAACAACCCCTTCAGCCCACATTATTAAGCACCGGGAATAACAAAGTTCCATATTTAAACCATCTGTGTAGCCAGTTTGGTTGAAATGGGTATCGTGAAACAATGTAGAAATTGTCTAATGTTTGCTGACATCACCCTACTACTTAAACTAACAGACACATTATATGAGAGATGCAGTTAAATAATGTAATTGGAGGCAAAGCTCTCTCACAAACTCACAACAAATAACAAGCAGGTTGCCAGTACTAAATAACCCATCATTAAGCAATGCACACATAGGTGAGACCATACACATTCACCTATATATACAGCAGCCCTTAAACATAGCCTACTTAAACCACAAATCCTCCTAAATGTAACCTAAAGTACCTCACAAACACATTGCATTTGGCTACCCAACATAAAACATACATCTAAGAGTCACACTGACAGTCTAATTAGGCAAACTTTCACAAACAACTGAATATCTTAGTCATAGATGGCTCCACAGTGAGACACATTGATGTATTACTCACCAGGCTTTACAAAGAAAGGGTCACATTCAGTTGCCTATCAAGCATCTAGATTTGTCACATCACACAAGCACTAAAGTCTGTACACCATGAGTACAAATATGATGCAGCTATAATAAATGTGTGTATAAATGACTTGAGATGTACCTCCCTGGACTATCTGGAAGAAGACACGATGGAGCTCTTGAAATATATGTCTGAAGACGGTATGAGCCTAGCTTTGAGAATCATTCTGCCATCATTAAGAATTATGCCACAATATGAATAAAAGATTATCAATGTCAACAATTGGCTTAACTTATGGTGTCATTCAAAAGGTGTACAATATAAATCAGCCTAGGAGGAGATGGTAGACAGTTTTGACTGTTTTCCCAGAGATTGCTTATACCTCTTCCTCAAAGGGTTACACGTATTAGCTAAATCATTTTCCACTCCCATAATGCCTTTTTTAGGCAATGTTAGTCTTCTATAGCTTCCAACATAAGTAAGCAGAATCCAAATAGCACTAAGGTACTGCAGTTTACTGCTAGGAGCCTTAACAAAAACCTCCACTTTCTACAAGTACTCTTTACCATGGAAATCATTGATATATAGATCATCACAGAAAACATATTCAAGACCATTCAATGTGTTCAGGCCCACCACATTAAATGAAGGCACTAAAGATGGTGGTGTTGCCTTATTCTTAACAAAATCTTCATCTCCAGACTAGTTAGAGAAGATAATGACCAGGGGCTCCTCCACATCCAAAATACTATTAACAAAACCCTTTATCATGGCATAGCTAATTATAGGACCCCCTCCATGTCTTCCTCATCTCATAGCTCCTACCTAAGTAGTATAGAGTCTGTATGTATTAAACCAAACACCATTCTTCTAGGAAGCTTCAAGTGAACCTGCACAAACTCTGAGACTTCTATATCCTCAAACATGTATGCTCAGACACTTCTGGACTTCATCCATACAAAATCCATAGACCAGTTAGTCTGCAGCCCATCCAGGGTTGATAAATTCCTGGATTTTGTCCTTAACAATATAGGGCAAGTTTTCTCCCCAGCAACTGTAACTCTTCCATGACCAGATCAGACCACTGACTAGTCCCATATTCAACATAATATGACTGATGCCTAAAGTATCTTCCAATGGCTTGACATTCAGAGATTATGCAAGTGATGACATGGCTAATTTCAAAAGTCCCTTCCATCTTGATGACCCCATTGCTTATGTGGAATCTCTCAGTGCCAGATTTTTATAAACATGTAAATAGCTGCATATATTTGTCACCTCAGAAATAAATACACCAATTACAAAAATAAATGCCTGTGGTGTAACACAATATAACCTGTCTCTATAGTAAAAGAAAAAAAAATGGATTTCATATGAAAATAAATCTAATTTTCCAGATGCCAACCAAAAACACACTTGCTAGTCTAAACAATGAACTCCGAACCCTGATCATCTCCACCAAAGCCAGATATGAGGTAAAAATAGCTACACAGGCAAAGGATAACTACAAAGTCTTTTTTAGTTATATTAAATGATATCCAGCACTGTATAGAGTTTTGTAAATGACGTCACATACTCAGAGCAAGTTATTTCCTTGCAAAAAGGCAGGGATTCAACAGATCATGGTAATTATAGACCCAAAGCCTGACCAGTCCATAAGGCAATGGAAGTGATCATTATGGATTTCATACATAAGGATATAGACAATCTGCAGACTCTTGACACAATCCAGTTCAGTTTCATCAAGGGCAAGTCCAGCCTACATAATCTGCTAGATTTTTATGAAAAAGTTAGTGAAACAATGAATGAGGGCAAAGCACTGCACACCACTTATCTATACTTTGCAAAGGTGTTTCACCATCTCACACTTTTGTATCACAGATTAACTATCTCAACTAAATGTCAAGTCCTATAGAACTCATTGTATAACAAATTAGCACAAAAACAGAGCTCAGGAAGTAGAATGGGCAACTATACTGCCTCAAAAAAAAAAAAAAAAGAAAGAAACTGTCCCTAGCTGTATACCCCAGGGTTCAGGGAAAGTCCTTTTTGCCATTTACTTCATAGATGTCAAAGCTAATGTTAAGGGTTAGCACTGACCAAGTCTGCAGATGAGTGCAAACATGGCACAGTCATAAAATCCCCACAGGACACCAAGATTTCCAGGACTGCCTGTCTCAAACAAATAGATGGTGTCAAAACATGAACTAAAACTAAATGCCAAAAAGCAAATGACCATATCCTTCAGCCAGCATGAGTGCCCTTGTAATTGTCACATTGACAACACACTACCGAAAATATATCTCATAGTAAGGGATCTGGGAAGCTATGTCAACAACAAACTGTCCTTTGGTCACCACATATGCATCACTGTAAGGAAGTCTTTTTTCATTGTGTAGCTTATATCTAAAGATATTGTGTCCAGATCCAGGGATGTAATCATGCTACTGTACTAACCATTTATAAGGCTAATCATTGAGTACAATGTCCCTTTTGGTATGTACCTGTCTAAATTCTTGTCACAACTGGAATGGCTACAGTGCTTTTCATTAAAAAAAATCAAGGTCCTACATCATAAAAAACAATGCAGACCATCTCAAAGTCTTGTCTCTGTTCTCAGCATCATGCAAGCTATTGAGAGGTGACCTCTGCCTTGTATATAGAGCTTCAACAGATCCACTTCTGTCAGACCTTTGACACATTCAAAAATCCGGTGGTATCCTTAACACCTGCTCAAGGAATCTCAATCTCTTTTACAGAATAAATAGACCATGTTGTAGGGATAGGTTTGTATCACAGAGAATACGGCTTCTATGGAAATGTCTTCCAAGCTAATTAAAGCAAAGTGTTTCTGTTACTCTATTCAAATGTAATTCAGATGAATGGATAGGTAACTGCAAATTTATCCCTGGCTTAGCAACCCTGTTCCTCATGAATATGGGAAAAACTTAAATGGTCCAACATATCATTGTTCAGCCTATCTCTGGGTTATTTGTATGCAAAATATGGTGGCTAAAAGCGAACATGGGAATGTAAGACTAGGCTTTTTAAGTTCCTCACCGATTAATAACCTAATAAGCATTTATGAGCCCGTGAGCCTATTGAGTAGACCAAAACCCCTCTCCACAATGTTCCTTGTCTCTGCTTGTGAAGTATATTATACTATCTCTGCCATGGTCTGGGGTTTTTGTAAGCCGGGGAGGCATCATCTATCCTATATAACAGAATACCCTGCAACATACAACACTGACCTCATTATACGTAGCTTGCTACCCGTTTACATGGTAACTGTACATAGTGGGATCTGTTCCCACCTACATGTGCACACATGAAGTAGGTGGCTCTTTGGAAGGTCACTTCATACAAAAGTTGGTATAAGTCAGACTTGTGTCAGATATGAGAATCATGGGAATTACTTAGGTGGTGCACAGCCACATTATAGATGATACACTGTGTATTACAAACCATGTGGCAGTTGAAGTAATAAAAACTCTTATTGTTTATGTATCTGATACTCTGTGGATAAGGTGGAGCCTTAATGGCAATGTGTGTGAATTTAGTGTCTCCCAGCAGTTCAGGGAAATGGTTCATGTGATAAAATGTCTGTATCATCATTGTTCTTTCTTTTGTTAGCCATGGGAACCATCGATCCTCCTCCACATGCTGCAGCATAATTTTGAGGAACTGCTATAAGATCTACCTGAGACCTACAACATTTATTGAGGACCTCGTGTTGGTCACTGAAAGATCCTTGTAGCTAGGAAGGTTAAAGCTACACATTACTTTGACTGCACTGGGATGGACACTCCATATATCCTCCTTTATTCTGCAGGTGGATGATACAATTCAACAAGGCGCTGTATAGTATCCCTGTCCATGCATTTTGGGTGACAGGACTGAGGAAGGCATTTCAGTTATACATGTAAGGACACATACTGTTTGCTTTCTATTGGAAAAACATATCTTATTATAAATACTAGTACTCTATGATAGACTTCCATTTTCTTTTCTTTTAATAAACATTTTCTTGCTGTTATACTATTAACAAAACTATGGGATACGCAAATATGAGGAGTTATCTCAATTCTGACTTTTTCAGTTGCAGTATATATTTTCAGCTCTATCAATAAAAATTTAGAGAATTGTAGGCACAGACTTTAAGCATTCACCCACTAGGAAAACTCACTGCACATATTTTACCATTTAGCCAATGGAAACTTCCCTTAATACCATTGAGGATTCAGGGAAAGTTACTATGATAGAACCACCTTAAATGGAAAATAATGCTTTTTTTTTTACTCCTGTGGTACTTCTCAGGGATGAAAACCTGCAGCAAGGCTCGTGTGGAATCTGTATAAGGTTTATTTATATTTTATTTGCCTACACTAAATTCTCTACATATGGGGATATGATTACGGATAAGTTTGGTGTTCTTCAGAGGAGCAGTCAGGGGGGTCTTTTCTTCCTTTTTCAGTCATGACAGTTTCATAACTAGGACTGCCATACTCACAGTTAACTTAAACATGTTATTTTGTAGAGTGTGCCCAGATTTAGAGTACTTACTCATAAGTGAGCACACCAGACATCCCTTCAAACATAAACAGGTTAAGAATGCAAATGAGACTCCTTGGGACTTTGGACTAAGTATAGGTGTAACCAGAGAGATTATTTGGCATTTATTTTGTCATCAATGTAAGAAGCCCTCCTTCTGGTTATGCATTAATGGCTGCTTGAGCGCTCAGGGTGGAAAGTGGGCTGCACTGTCTTCAGTTTTACATAAAGTATTTATTGAATCATCCTGCAGTAGCTCTGTCTTTTCTTTGATCTGTTCATATAGGTTGAACTCTGCAGATATCTGACCTTGTTAGTGCTGTTGCTGCTTCATGGCAGTAGAATGTAATACATATACCACTGTCTGACATGATAATATCTGCACCATTTAATACGTGTAATGCATGTACCATTATATGACATAATAATATCTGCAGCATTTAACACGTAATGCATATGCCACTATCTGACATGATTATATCCGCGGCATTTAACACATCATTCTGTATGGCTATGATACTCTGAAAACCTGAATAATAATTAGCAATTGACTGTATTGTTGCTATGAACAATAAAAAAATGATGGCAAAGACCACGATTGCCATTTTAGAATATGGAGATGTGTTATGCAGTTTAAATCCCCGTAAAACTGCACTGGGCTGTCTTTTCTTTCAAAGCTCCAAGCAAGTACTCTACTCTTCCCATAGACTGATTTCCAGTTTCCAAATTATATGCCTTCCTTCTAAATGTTATAATGAAGTTGTGTCAAGACACAATTTGTGTGGATTAGATTTCTCCACCATATCAGAATAAATGTCACTTTATGCATTAGGGCCATGCTGACTAATTTTCGTTTGTATTTCTATATTATGAGTTATGTAGGTTCTGTAGCAAAGGAACACAAAGCCTGCAATACTTCTACATGTTAGCAGATACTTAGCTATATTTCTTTTCAAGAATCAGTGTGCACAAAATATCACACAAATCTGTAAACAATAAGGTGGCATGAAATCATTTTGACAGCTGTCTTCTGATTAGAAATATTTTGACCTGGAGTTTTAATGATTCCATGTGAGTCCCCTCTCAACACCCATCATGAAGATTTATCTTTTTTAAACATCGAAACTAAGCTCATTTTATTTAACTAAAATGTTAACGTTGTTAAAAAGACTGCAAAGCAGAACACTTTCTTGCATTGTTTCTTTGTGCATGCCATTTACATGTACATACACACAAAATGTACACCTACATTCCAGTTGTATTGATTTTTGACATGTTTTCCTAAGTGTGATGCATCCAAAGATATAATTTGTGTAGATATTTCTACACATTAACATTAACGGATACTAATACATATCTGTTAAATGTAATTTTAATTATTGTGTTGCCCACATAAAGTATAATAAAACAGTGAGATCTTTTGGTAATGCAGTTCCTGTTCATTTCCCTGACCATATATCTGACTATATTAAGAGTGGCAATGTTTCTTTCTTTCTTTCTCTCTGACTGTCTCTGTCTGTCACTTTCTCTCTCTCTCTCCCTCTCTCTTGTTCTGTCTCCCAATTTTCTTATTAATGGATCTCAGCTGGGACTGCAGAATATGAATTTCAGGAGTTATAGGTCAAGCTTACCTACTTTTCACATTGCTTCAAATTAATACAAGAAAAGAGAACAAATCTTTGCAGACCATGGTTTTGATTTAGCATGTTGTGCAGCTGTAAAAGCAAGCCACCTGGCCTGAGAGTTTATTTTAAAGTTTAGCAATTAGTGTAGTCACCTGCACCTCTGAGATGCTCATTACTGATAGCAACATAATTTATCTCACTCAGTCTGATCTCTGCATTGCTTTTACATCTGAGGGACCCAATACCCAACCTATGACCTGCTGACTGCATGTACTATAAAAAGTAACTAATTTGTTGCTGGAAATACATTTTCATACCTTTTCTTCCCGTTGATTCCCAGATGCAGCTGTTGGTTCAGCATTATATAGGAGAGAAATGTGCCAGTTAGTGTTACCTTCAAGTTTAGGCCTTAGCAAAATGGATTCTTAACATTCGGTTTCCAAAGCCTCCTTTACAATCTTTTCTTTTGTTTTTCGAGTACTTTCTTTTGCAACCAGTGACCCCAGTCACAGCTGATCATTTGTGGCACCCTAGTGCTGGCAAACAGATACTCCCTTTAGTACCCACTGGCTTGACCCTCCCTAATGGAAAGAGTATCACAGGGACATTTTTAATTTTCTGATCAACTTGCCAGTGGTTTTCATTCATGTTGTTAATAGATTTTTGATGATGCTTGATCAGCTAACAAATGACAGTAGCCATCTCTTTTGTATATGAAGTGTGCAGGTAGTTAGATGAGGAAAACATCATGTTGAGGTTATCAGCATTTGCATGACTTAGCTTTTCTTCAGGTGCCTGACATGTATATCATTCTATCCTTCTGTTTCTTATACCTCTTATATTCCCACTTCTCATGTAACATGAGAGTGTTTATCTCTTTTGTTTGTTTGGTTGCTTGTTTGTTTTCTTGTTTGTTTGTTTGCATGTATTTTTTCAGTGGACTGGTTAAAACGATCTGCCAACATTCATAATGACTTTTCAGCATTTTAGTAGTCAAATACTGCAGGACATTTTCCTACCAGTTACTGCTTATGCTTTAGAAGGGTATTTTAATAATAAAAAAACTGTTGTAACCTTTTTTTTTTTTTAAATCAAAATCAAGGCTATGCTAAGGTGGCATCACCTTATGGCTAGTGTGAAGGGTGTGCATCGACTTTAATGGACGTGTCATTGCACATGCGTGATGCTGTGACCATTAAAGTCTATGAATGCATGAGATGTGTTCCTTATGCAGATGCTGTGTAGAATAAATTTAATTATTTACAGTCACTGACATCAGTGTATTGAAAATGCCATTTTTACAGCTTTTTTTTATTTAATACTTAAGCACAGAAATGTTTTCCCCAACCATAAAAGATAAACTTTATTTTCAATACCAATAAATACCCTTTCACATAGCTGACCTTTTTTACAACCGGCATTTGCACAGCTGTACATGTGGCCTGGATCTAGTCTCCCTATCAATAAATTAACTCCAGACTGGCAGTTTGTAGTGCATTGTTTGAATACCATCCTGTTAACTCTTCTGTCTGCTTTATTTTATTTTATCACACCACAATGGAGAACCTTCATCTATGTTAAATAGCCACCTTTCATACTCTTTGAGATGGGAAGTAACTGAAATTTAACCTGCCAATCCCTTGGAAATGGCAGATTTAGCATCTTTCTCATCTTAGCAACCCTTTTCCTTTGGGACTGTGAAGCAATCTGCTGAACTATAGAATAAAATTCTTCAAAAATCACAGTGAGACATGCCTTGTTTTACCTCATCAACTCACTACTTAGTTAAATAGACCTTTTTGGCTTGAGTTTACTTAGACTTAATTTCCCTGTAAACATTTCTCAGAAATATGGACTAGCAAAGATAAATTATTTTGTTTGCCTTTTTCCTGGAGAGAACTAGCTGCTGAATTAGCAATGATTATACCCTGATCACTTGAGATGTGCTTGCTTTTTTTTCTTTTTGAGATTGCAATGACTGCCATATGAACAAACTTACTCAAAGCTTCAAATGTCTTTTTTACTTTGCTGTGATATCTTTTTGGTTGCTGTAACTCATTTATATTTCTGTGTTCATAGGTTAGTACTAAGCTAACTGCCCTTGCGCGTCATTTTTAGCCTAGCCAATTATCCCTTGTGAGGCTCAAACCCAGCACTTTGTGTTTGTAAAGCAAACACCTTACCATTAGGCCACCCTCCTAGAGTTTTTTACTGCCTGCCCCAAAGTGATGAACATTTGTTGACTAAAATTTATTGATGATTTCTTCCAGTGCGACTAACACATTTTGCTAGTGGCATAATGTCTGGATTTCTGCTATCTACATTTCTCAGTATCTGGTATGGCTGCCTAATGCAGAGTGCTGCCAATATTTACTTTCTGGGTTGGATGCAGTATTCTTTTTCACAGTTAGCTGCTTTATAATTTTGTTTGCTTTTGTATGTTCAAAGTGCAGCTAAATTCTGGCTAATCAGACTTCAGAAAATTGGTTGATTTCCAACTAGTAAATTTGCTATTTTAAGTTAATTTTCTTTTGGCTGAAGTATTTGCTTCAGGGAATATTCCATTATACGTACAGGCTTGGTTTATAGTTGTTGACATTATGCTGAAGCATTCAAAAGGTATAACTTCCCAGGATACTGACTATGCCTGGATTTTTACTGCATTTTATTTACAGGTAACCTGTGTATGTGCTTTCCGAGGATATTTTGCTGTTGATATACCCCACAATGGAAGTTTACTGCCTTCATACTTTTCTTCAATATACAACTCAGATTAAAATGCGGCATGTGGAATAAACGAGTATTAGATATTCCTTTCATTATACCTGCTCAATTGCTCTGGTTTACCTAGCACACTGCTCCAGTCAGAGTCATCTGGCAGACTACTGGGCTATTAACCTACTTAGCCTAGATAAACCCCACTACAACATATTCCTGTTTTCCAGGGCTGTTAACCAATTTGAGATATTGCTACTGCCTACAGGTAAATTAAGGAAGGAAGTCTGACTTGCATTTATGAATATTTTTATATATGTATTTACATATTTAATTAGTTGAGGTAAGTAGACAAAGTCACATAGGTCTTTTGTCAGCCACAACTTTTTAAAAGCAAAATTCTTTATGTGTCAGACAGCATGTATCATTACAACAGAAGCTTTGTCAAAAATGTGTGCGTGTGCATGTGTGTGTGTGTGTGTGTGTGTAGGTGTGTGTGTGTGTGTGTGTGTGTGTGTATATATATATATATATATATATATATATATATATATATATATATATATATATATATATAGATAGAGATATATAGATATATATGCATATACATCTGTAGAGAAAGAGACAATCTATGATAGAGATGGCTTTAAATTATTATTGCAAGAAATTAAAATGAAAAATGCCTGCATCAGAAGTACTGTATTGTTTGATCCCATGCTAAAGAAGGAATATGTATCCCAGTGGAGGCTGAGAAAATAATATAAAGAGAAATATAGATGATCTAGTTTCTTTTGATGCTGAAAATTAGGACAGATAACGACTTAGGTTGAGCATGGATTTGGAGGTAAGAGAGGTGCAGGTTGCTAGATTAAAGAGGATTGTAATGCTTTTTAGAAATGAGAAAAGGCAACTTTGGACCTGATATAGAGATGAAGTGATTCGTACTAGACAAATATTTGAGTAATACGAGCAATGCACACTTAAAGATGGTAGAGAATCTAAGTACTCTTATATATATCTTATGAATATTTTTCCTTGTGAGAGGCAGGCAGTAATTTAGGAAGAAATGATTCTAAAGGATAGTGCAGGGTTACGGACTTGGAGGTGGATAAGGAACATTTGAGCCTTAGAAAATGTAGTATACTAGTACTTGAGTTCCAGTACATAATGAGACATCTACAGTTAATTAATTCTATGAGACCAAATGACCATTTCATCAAAACCTGCAGGTTTGTAACTTTGGGGAAAGGGGGCTTGCTTCCCAGCTCCTACTACTTCAAAATGTGATGAATCAATGTACCACTGGCTTTGGATTTGATGAACCCTACCATATCCCTATGGAATTTATGACTCAGCATTCATTGTTTAGGCATATTTATAAGTTGCTTACATTATTAAGGGGATTTGCTGCTACATGCAGTCTGCATTATAATATTGGGGTTGCAGCACATCTGTTAAGATGTTTCCTGCTGCTTTGGGTATTTGGTGGTAATGTACATTAATGGCTGTTACTTTTTGATAAGAAGACACTGATTCTTTGTTTACATGATATTTAAAGGTAAGTGAATGGTCACTACAAATCCTTTGGTATTTAATTAGTATGACTTGTTTTGTGACAGTATCTAAAGAGAAAAGAATGGGGCAAGTGGACTTTATGTGACATATTTTTTATGGCTTCCTAGTAATATGAATTTTGTTTTGTTTTCTTTCCTTTTTATGTTGATAATGTGACTTAACTTGAAGAACCCAAAGCTAAATGAGACCATACCTTCAATTAAGGATATATAAATATTACAAGACTACCAGAATGCCAAGGATGATGTGTTCTGTGTAAAGAACCTAAATCTGAGATGGCAATACTACTGAGAAGTGACTAATAAAAACAGAAAACAAACGAGGACCTGGACTTGATCACTAAGGGATGACAACTGATAGGTGAATAGATGGAGCAAAAGAGAGATAATGGGGTTAGAAAGTATGCAAATAGTTCTATAATTTAATTAGTATATAAACTACAGGTGAGGGCTGCTGGTTATACTAAAATATGACAATGTTTAGAAGAGTATATGGTAAGATAGTAATTCAAAACCCTTGGCTAGGTCAATAAAATAGTTTCTGTTGAGTAACCATTGTTCAAGTTATTATAGTTAGCGAAGATGAATAGATAGTGACCCTGATACAGCCTTTGTGAAAACTATGTGGATTAGGAAAGTGCATGAGTCTGTATGAGTTGGGCAGACATTTCTCTCTGGCTGTGGAAAATTGATTGATACTGATCTAGGGATGTATGGCAGGAGGGGTTAAGAAAATGAAATAATTATAGCTCAATTCCAGAAATTTACAAAGATCTTATTAGTGATTACGATATTTATTATGTGCTGGAATAGCAAGGATATGAGCATTTTACATGCATGGATGAATATGGGCTGTAAGTAATTAGAACCCGGAGGACTATGGAATTTTATGGTTTGTGGCTATGGCTGGTGGTAGAAATCTGTATGGATCTCTGCTGGAAAGCAGACTTTGTTGTCTTAGGACTATCTAAATGGAGAGCATAGTCTGTGTTGCAGACAAATATGATAGTCCAATGTCTGTAAAGTGTTTGAGTATTGTGACAGCAGCTTTTGATTTAGAGTGCCAATGAGTATGGAATGAACTGCTGTTTGCTGTGATTTCATTTTATATATTTTTTTAGTTCACTACACAGAAGTTTTTTACCTATTTTAAGATGGACACACATTTGTTTTAGTTACAACATACTTTCTTTTTACTAACCATTTTTTACAGGCGTTTCTGAGGGAAGACTATCCTTGAACCCACTCCAACAAGTCATACACATGAGCATCAATCCCTTAAGGAAACAAGAAAGTATGTTTACTAGAGCTATAGTGTGTTGTCATTGTTGTTGTGTCTTTCGGCTTATCCCGGCCAGGGGTCGCCACAGCGGAACTCTGGTCCGCTAATGTATGGTAGTGGATTTTTACGTGCCGAGTTACCAGCCTTGATGCACAACCTTCAACGAAGGCACGCCCATTCACGCATGCCTCCACACAGAAAACGTTCTAGCTGAGAATCAAACGCGACAACGTCTTGCTGTGAGGTGACAACACTACCGCAGCACCACTACAGACTTTATATGTTTAACATCTCCAGGTTTTAAATTATACTCCCGAGTCAGGCCAGCCAGCAGCCAAAGTATTCCCTTCTCCCAACTTCCATACCTTCCCCTCTCACAGCCTCTGATTTTTACTCCTGTTTTTCCCTCCTTTTTACCTTTATACCAACTAGCCCTACAAGAAGCCACAGTTGCAATACATCATCCTTTGGCTACTAGGTGGCACCCCTTTCCTAGACTCATCTCCTTTATCATCAACCCAACTATCTTAACATTTAACTCTCAGGCACACTGATTTCTCCTAAAATTACCTCTCTTGCAGTCCCAAACTATCTTTCTACTGCATATCACTCAACTGCCTTGCATAGTATCTCCCATACACTTACCTGGGCAGGCAGAATCCCACTGATTGTTTTTCATAGAGTCAGTCATTCACTGGCTCTACCCACTTTGTTCGCCTTGCTGGGCTCACTCCGCTCTTCTACCCTGCCTCCAATTTCCACCCACCTCACTACTCCTACATGTATACACCTTGACCACTCCCACATCCATACAACCAACTACATGACAGACCTCTTAAAGGTATACAAACAGACCCCTTAACAAAGTACTTAATCAGCACTCTTCCTCCACAATAACCTGTTTATAACACTCCATTATGGCATCTACCTCACCATTGCTTATGTTTCTACTATTTATTTATTTATTTATTTTACATTTGTTGACCGGGCTAATCCAACTGGATACATGTCCATTTTCAGTGGAGGCCCAAGGAGAAAAGCTCCAAGTTCACAAAACATTTAATATTACAAGTAAATTAGAATCAACATTACAAAAAATGTATAATAAAACATTAATAAAAATAAAGATTGGTACATAGTATAAAAAGGACTTGATTATTTTCCTAAGAATAAGTAAGTAAATAGAGAAAAGATAGGGATATATAGGATACTAAAGACATCTACAGGATAAGATAGCATTTGGAAAATAGGAACAGTAGGTAGTTAGGTTAGGTAGAGCAGCTAAGAGTAAAAAAGGTCAGTGAGTAAATAAGTTCAAAGAAACAAGTTTAAAAGAGAAATTTAGAAGGAGACAGGGTAGTATAGAGGAAAAGCAAGAGAATGGCAATTAGTCAGGGTTATTACAAGAGCATAACCAGTGGTTGGAGAGGAAATGTTTAAGGTTAGTTTTGAATAGTGGGAGAGATGTAAGAGCTGTAAGGTCAATTGGTAAGAGATTCCATATTTTCCCAACAAAGTTAGAAAAAAGAGAGTCTCCTGCAGAATTATTAGATAAAGAAGTTTGCATCAGCATTTTTTTTGTTGAGCGTAGCTTTTTCAGGTTACAATATGGTGTTACGAGGGTAGAGAGAATTGGGGTGTTGTTTGGTTGATAAAGGACTTTATGGGCAATAATAAGTTGGTTGAATTGAAGAAGGTGAGGTAATTCCAGCCAGCCTAGCTGTTTTAGGTTTTGACAGTGATGAGTCCTATATGGTGAGTTAGTGGAGAATCTGGCAATGTTATTATATGATCTAGCTAGTTTGTTAAGATTGTTTTGGGACAGGTTGGTATAGATGGGGGAGGCATATAATAGGGTAGAGATTAAGTGAGTTCTTGCTATTGTAGTTCTGGCTAGAGGTGTTAGAAATTGTTTGATTCAATACAGGGATTTATTTATTATTTATTTATTTATTTATTTTACATTTGTTAACCGGGATGGTCCGACTGGATTCATGTCCTTTTTCAGCGGAGGCCCGGGGAGAAAAGCTCCAACAGAGTTACATTGATAATTAGGTACAGTAAATGAGCTGAAAGAACTTAACAAAAACATAGGCTATTTACATACATTTACAAGACTGCCATTACTATTTCTGAGATTACTACAAATGTAACATTAATAACATATTAGCAAGGACGGTAGGCAGTATAATGACATAGAGTTAGACAGGATACATATATCTTTATCACAGTATACAAAGTACTTATCATCTTAGCTAGTTGTTTATGTTTTAGTTAATGGCACAGAGCTAGTCTGGGTTTGAGCAAGGACATAGCCAGTGTGACTTGACTATTATTTACACTTCTGACTATTCTATCCATACCTTATCTTTTTACACTCTATGAACACCTGAACTGACTAGGGTTCCAGTACCCCATAAGACAAACCTCCACACCCACACTTGTAGTCTCTCATAGCCATAATAACATATCCAGCACTTCAAACTACCTACTAGCTAAATATCATAGACTGACTCACATTAAATGTCATAACTCAAGGGATAGGAAACTCCAGAACCTAATATTTAAACTTCTAAAATCTGTACTGAGACTACAAGCTCACTCCTTAATAGATGGTGATATCCACCCAAATCCAGGCCCAAATTCTACTACAACAACACATTACAACCCCTGCTAACTCACATTTGCTTACTAGACCCTCAATTCACTCCTAATAGCCCATCTTAATATTCGGAGCATTAACAATAAGGTTGCCCACCTGCATGCTCTCATGGATGTACATTCATTTGACATCCTATGTCTCACTGAAACATGGCTCAAGGCAACAACACCAGACAATGAGGTAATACCACCTGGATATAATATCTTGAGACTAGGCTGTAAAGCTAAAAAGGGTGGTGGAGTAGCTATACTATATAAATCTGGTTTACAAGTAACCTCCATAGAATCTAATCCACCCCAAGCCAGTAATACAGAAATCCTTATTTCCAAAATTCAGCTTAATAAATATAAATCTATCTATATCATCTGTATTTATCTTCCCCCAGGTAATAACACTAACACCCTAGAGAATATTCTTAGTTGGCTCTCCACAAACTACCCACTGGAAACCATAGTACTTGGTGACTTCACTATCAATTGGAAGAGGTGTACCACAGAAAAGCCTTCTACCCATATAAACCTTTACGGTTTTACACAAACCATTACATCCCCCACAAGGACCAATAAAGTTAACGACAAGGAAAGCACCCTTGATTGGATCCTCATTAATAGTCACCACCAAAATTACATAGTAGAAAGCCTCCCCAAAGACATTAGTGACAATTCTCTTACCTTCTTAATTAGAAAAATGAGTGACATTCCAAACCCAACCACATATAGGACAATAAGATACAACAAATACCTTTCAAAAAGAACGTAAAGCATGTGATTGGTCTCCCCTAAAACAACTACCATTAGAAGAAGCAGTTATATATTTAAATTCTAAATTCTTACCTATTTTTGACCACCATGCACCAACTCATACAATTAGAATTAGAGTTAAACCAGCCCCATGGCTTTCTAAAGCAACTAAACAAAAAATCCTCCTTAGAAACAAAGTCTGGGCAAACTGGCGCACTACTAAAGACCCTGCAGATCAATTAAAGTTTAGACAGCTAAGAAATGAAACAAAAAATGCCATACAGTTGGACAAAAGTAATTTTTACTTTCAGCTTCAACAAACCCACCAAAACAAACCTTAGAAATTCTGGTCAGGCATTAATAAACTTCTACACTCAGGTCGATCACTCACACCCACCCCCTCAGGTTCTGATCACAGTGGTCCCAAGCAAATAGTCAACACCTTCAATATTTTCGTAACAGAGACCATTCAATCACTTGCCAATCAGCTATCCCTGACACCTCATATTCCACCACCTCAAACTCTAACACACCTCAGTCATTTCACTTTCAACCTGTTCCCAAATCCCTTATCTGTTCCCTAATTCAAAAACTTAAACCTACCATCCTTTTGGCAGATCTACTACCTGCAGAATACTTACAAAAAGCTGCAAAAGCCATAGCGTACCCCATATCCATCCTGATTAATATAACCATTACTGAAGATAACGTTCCATCAATCTGGAAAATTTCATACATCATCCCCCTGCATAAAAGTGGTAACTCCAACGAATTATCATACTATAGATCTATAGTCATATTATCTCCACTGACAAAAATCATGGAGAAATGCATTCACAAACAGCTATTAAGCTTCCTATTAGAAAACAACTTATTAGCTAAAAGCCAACATGGTTTTAGACCATTTCATAGTATCACCTCTGCTCTTTTATCCTTCTCTGATCACATTAATAAATATCGGAATAATGAGCTTCTATCCTCCGCCCTCTTTATTGATTTGTCAAAAGCATTTGACATGGTAAACCACCAAATACTCATTAACATACTCAAAAACCTGTCACTAGATACATTGGCTATACAATGGTTCCAATCCTACCTAAACAGCAGGCAACAGGCTGTATTATAGGAGAATAACTTATCTTCTAACCTCCCGATTACCCTTGGTGTCCCTCAAGGCTCCTTACTAGGACCACTCTTATTTTATATATTTATAAATGACCTACATGCTGAAATACCTCAAGCTACCTGTATCCAATATGCAGGTGATTCAACATTAATATGCTCATCCACTTCTCCATCAGATCTTCAGTCACTAACCCAAAATGTGTTTAATACAGTTGAGAAATGGCTTCTACACCAATGTCTTATCTTGAACCCCAAAAAGGCAAAGCTTCTACTATTTACTCCCACCCGTAGACCCCTCCCCCCACTTAACTTTACTGTTACATCAAGTAATGGTTCTATTATCTCTCTGGATCCCACTACAAAACTACTTGGGGTACTAATAGATAACAACCTTACCTTTGATTCCCATATAAACAGTACTATAAAAACAGTCAACAAGAAACTAGGTTCCCTCTATAGGATCAAACCCTTTCTAACCCCACTAGCCAGGTCCACTATTGCCCATACCCACTTAATCTCTACCCTACTATATGCCTCCCCTATATATATATATATATATATATATGTATGGGTCTACTTCATTTGAACTAACTTTCATTTGCCCGACACTCAGTTTCCTGACCCCATTTGACTGAAAGCTCATTTGCCCGAAAACTCATTTGCCTGAAAACTCATTTGACTGACAACTAGTATTAGCAAGAAAATGGAATATGCCCCCCTCCCCACTGTAGTGCGACCCTGGAGTTAGAATATATAGGTAGGGGGGGTGAAGCCCCCCACTTACTTTTCTTTTACTAAGCAATATTACATCAAAAGTTAACAATATCATATGAAATGAAGTGGGGGGCTTCACCCCCACACCCCCCGTTGTGGGGGGCTGTGCTCCCCACACCCCCCTACCTATATATTCTAACTCCAGGGTCGCACTACAGTGGGGAGGGGGGCATATTCCATTTTCGTGGTAATGCTAGTTGTCAGTCAAATGAGTTTTCGGGCAAATGAGCTTTCAGTCAATTGGGGTCAGGGAAATGGCTGTCGGGCAAATGAAAGTTAGGTCAAATGAAGTAGACCCATATATATATATATATATATATATATATATATATATATATATATATATATATATATATATACTAAACTATGTAGGCCATCACCTACAATAACATTGCCAGATTTGCAACTGGGTCTTCCTACAGAACCCATCATTGTCACAATCTTAAACAGCTAGGATGGTTAGAGCTGCCAAATCGTTTAACATTTAACCAACTAACAGTTGCCCACAAGATCCTGTATCAACCTACTAACACACCAATACTGACAAATCTTATTTCCCCCTATAGCAACCTAAAGACCTTATGCTCATCTAATAAACAACTTGTGCAAATATGTAAAACTAACAATTTAGCTGGTGACTCTCTGCTCTCTAACACTATTAGCAAAACCTGGAGGTCCCTTCCCAGTGATCGAACCTCCCTTACCTCAAGCACCCTATTTAAAAGTAAACTGAAACCGTACCTTAAAGCACAATGGTTGTACCCCTGTGCTAACCCTGACTAACTACTTCACTTACCAATGGGTATTACTCATCTTATCTGCATGTGCTAGATGCTTTTCTGTTACCTAAAAAGAGTATGCATCTGTACAGTTGAAAAAATTTTACTTGTGATTTCATTGCTATACTAGATATGTACTAAATTTGTGAGTAAAATTCCAAAGTAAAGTAAAAAACTGTAATGTACCTCAATTTTTTTTTTGTAAAATCTCTCTTACTGTAAATAATATTGTAAATGTGGAGCTTTTCTCCCCGGGCCTCTACTGAAAATGGACATGTATCCAGTTGGACTAGCCTGGTCAACAAATGTAAAATAAATAAATAATAAATGCTTTGCTAGAAAGGTGTACTCACCTCTAATCTCTAGCCATTGCTATATTTCTAATTACTCTTGGTAGTGTGTTCCTCAGGATAGCAGTTGTACCATTCAGTCTATCCTTATATAGCCATACTACATTTTCTGTAACCATTTCCTCATATACTACTTTGTACATTGCTTTTCACAAAGCTGACTTAGTCTTTTTTTCTTTACACAATCTCACCTATACTGCTCATATACAAGACTTAAGTAAGCCTGTCCTCCATCCCTCCCATAAAAGGAAAAATCACAGACTTAAAGGCCGGAATATGCAATGGCAACAGCAAGGAAACTTTGACTTTTTTAAGGCTTAGATTGCTTAAATTAATCATGTCTAAAGCCATATCCAACTCTTTTCAATTATTACATAGTTTGGACAAGATAAAAGGACATGAGGCAGTTTTGTACTGTAGAATAAAATGATCTAACGTTATGTCTCCTAGCTATGTCCTGTAATCTCACTAATCACTACCCTAACTGTGTTGTATAAGAGAGTATCATATGTTATCATATGAAACTGATGATCAGATCACACTGTTTTACACAGTGACAGTTATTTTCCATTATTATTTAACCTGCATTAGATATATAAGAAAATTGATTTGCCATAATAAAAATTAATTGCAGGGACTTCATTGTACAATGCAATAAAGCACTGGAACTCTTGCTTAAAATTTTACTTGCAAAGCTAGAACTGATACAAGTGGTTATAGACTCACTCAGGTATAATTCTGCATCAAATAAACATTCCCTAGTGTAGTGGATGCTGACTAATTTGCATCAGAGCTGTACACTCTGAAGCATGCCTTTCTGAGCAACAGAATGTCTTTTTCAGAGATCACTTTCAGTTTATTATTACCATTTCAGCTAGATGAGAGAAATCTCAGTTAAACTAATTCTGTTTAGTAACTCTTTACTTAATGCCATTTATCCTTAATGTTGGCCCTTCTATTAAGAAGATATGCTTTGGACAATTGGAAAACAGTTCCTGACACTGCAGAATGTAATACAACTTTCACAAATGTTCTAAATACCCTTCTGCCCAATAGTACAAACTGTTTTCAGCACACAGGCATGGATTCACAAGGTACTTAACTACCTGGTTCACTGCTATCTCTGTCTGCAAAGTCTTTAAAAGAAAGGATGATGAGTGAGACATATTTAAATCCTGCAATCCTTAGTCTGACTGGTCTTTATAAGCATTCTAAAATGCTGTAAATCTCTCACCAGGCAAAGCAGCTCTAATTACTACCAAAAATAGCAAGTGATTAATCCATGAGTCCCTTATGTTCTGTTTGATGAGGTCTCATCTCATTGAGATCAACTCATTACAAACCTCAGTCCTATGAAAATTTTGAAAGTATTTTTTTTTGTAGGGGGGGACTACTGTAGCCCCTGACCTTATATTGAGCAACTCCACTATTACACATTGACACGCCACTATAACCTTTAAGTTATGCATACCGATTCCATGGTCACAAAGATACTGAAGGAAAAAAATAAAGAAATATAAAAAGTGAAGGGAATCATTCCTGTCATTATAAACTGCTCCAGCAGTGATTTCTTATGGAAAAAAAGGCAGCAGGAAGTTCATCATGGATATATGAACTCAGTTACTAGGAATCATAGGATCATAGGCTAATGGCCCTAGGGCCTTTACAAGAAAAGCCAAGTTACCCATGTTTCCATGATTGGCACCCATTGCCCTGGTCCAAGAGAGACACAGGTGGAACCCTTGGGGTGAATTTACAGTTACCCATCCAATCATCCAATTTGGGTTTGAAGAGGGTCAATGAGGTGCTCTGTTTGATATGAAGTGGGAGTCTGTTCCAGAGGTGTGATAACCTCTGGGAGACAAATCTGTCCCTCCAGGAGGTTCTGTTCATATCACATACCAGGTTAAGGCCTTTAGAGTGAGTAACCCATGTGCTATTTGTCTTGTGGGTATGTAGTATTTCCAGAAAAGTAGGATCAGAGGTTGCCCCATATGCAAGGTAAAGATCGCCTCTGAGTAGTCTGTATGAAACAGAATAAAGTGACATTGATTTCAAATATGCACATAGAAAATATACTGAAGACCTTGAATTTTCCTTGTGAGGAATCTTTGTAGTCTCTCCAATTGCTGCAGATGTTTGGAAAGGTGCATAGTAAAAGGGGTGTTATACTCAGTTACTGGCCTGATGATGGAAGAGTACAGGGAGGTAACTTCTTTTATTCTGGAGGCAATGCCCTTACTTATGAGATGAGCAATATAGAATGCCCTTCTTACCACTGTGGAGACATGGTGATCAAATGTAAGGTTGCTGTCAACCTGTGTGCCCTGGTCTCTCACCACTGGGTGCGTACTTAAGGTGTTGCTGTTGATGTGGTAGTTAGCAGGAACATTGCCCTTACCAAAAGGGATGATAATAACATTTTTTTTTGCATTTAGTTTAAGGCCATGACTTTGGCAACAATCATTTGCTTGTGTAAGATGCCCTTGAAGGATGTTGACATAATTTGGAGAGTCTATGACTGCTCCCAGTTTGCAGTCATCAGCAAACTTTGTCAGCCACAGACCTTTAGTTTTGCTTATACTTTGGAGAAATCAATTCCAAATAGTAGAGGTCCCAGGACTGAACCCTGTGGAACACATCTGGTTACAGGTCTGCTATTGGAAGTGGATTCCCCTATTTTAACTGCACCGGTTCTATCAGTGAACCAGTTGGCAACCCACCTAAAGATATAAGGGTTGATACTTAGCTGGGTGAGTTTGTCAATGATGCCAGAGTGGGGTAGAGTGTCAAAAGGCTTGGCTAAGTCTAGGTAGACAGTATTCACAGATTTCCCCTCATCAAGGGCCTTGGTGACTGTCTTGAAGAACTCCACCAGGTTTAACAGGCATGATCTTCCTTTGACAAATCTAAACTGAGTAGGGGCAAGTGTTTGGATATTATCTATATCTTTGTTGTTAAGGTCCATGATGATTTGCTCCATGGCCTTGCAGATAAGGCTAGTCATGCTAATAGGGCTATAGTTTTTGGGGTCCATGGAAGCACAACCTTTGTGCAAGGGGATAACAGTAGCCATTTTCCATTCAGCTGGGATGAAGCCAGTGCTTAGACTGTGACTGAAAAGAGTACCCAATGGCATTGCTAATTTTTGTTGGAGCCCATGTAGGATGCCATTAAGGATGTTATCAGGTCCCATAGATACTGTGTTTTTGGCCTTGGAGAGAACATTTACAACCTGCTCTTTAGAGATACAAGGTAGGGAACAGGTTATAGGGATGTCATGGAGTACTTGTGGAGGGGACAGGGGAGTGAAATTTTCAGAAAACCTGTCAGCTAACAGGTTAGCTATGTCCACAGGCTCGGTATATGTGGTATCATTAACTACCAGTTCAGCATAGATCTGGGACTTTCCTTTTAGGTTATGGATATAGCTAAAGAACACCTTATGATTGTCTTTGGTTGAGGAATCAAATTTGGATTCATAATTTGCTTTGGAGGATGTCACAATAAGTCTTATTTGCTTGTTTAAGCTAAGGAGGGAGTGTTTCCAGCTTAGGGCCTACTCCCTCTTACTCTCAGACAGCAATTCCTTCCTCTTATTATAAAGTCTGTTAATGGCAGTTGTCCACCAGGCAGGTTTGCTCTTCTTTGAAGAGCTTGCTTTGATCCTATCCAGATAGGACCAAAGCAAGCTCTTCAAGGAAGAGCAAACCTGTCAATGAAGTTATATGGGTGTTTGTATAAAGCATGGGTGCAGAACTCGGCATAGTTGCCAGTTCCATCTGAGGGCTAGGTACAGTGAAGCTATTTATACCATCCTGTAAGAGGTTATAATCTGCTTTGGAGAAGTTTTTTAGTCTTTTTGTTGCTGGAGAGGGGGGTAGGTCAGATTTGATAGTTATTTCAAATGAGACTGCTTTGGTGTCAGATCTCACCAGAGAAGACCTCAAAGTAGGGATGCTACAGTGGTCCCCCATATTGGTAAGCACCAGATCCAGGATGTTGGTGCCCCTTGTGGGGGTGCTAACCAGCTGATCCAGGGTATTGGAGTTAACGAAGTCAAGGAACCTTTGAGCAAATGAGTCTGAGCACAAGTAATTTACCCAGTCAATGTATAGTTGAAGTCGCCCAAAGTATAGTTTTCAGATGTATCTTGATAGACTCAAGTAGATCCAAATAGGCAGAGTGGATGTCCTGATTCATGGAGGGGGTCCTGTAGCTGGCAATGACTTGGATAGGTGCCTACCAACAGTTAATTGCTCCTGCAGTATCTCCAGGGAATCATACTTTATAAAAAATCTGGAGGTGTATTTATCTTTAAGCATATTGATACACTGCCTCCTTTAGTTTTCATGCCTTCAATTTGTGGTCTGAATGTGTGGAAGGAGGTGTTACATGGTATGGCTGGGGTGCTGACCAGAGCCTTGAACCAGTTCTCTGTAACTGCACAAATGTCTGCCTCTTCCAAGGTGATGACTGCTTCAGGTGAGTGCAGTTTCATTCTAAGACTGCTAGCATTTAGCAGCTTAACCTTGAGGTTGTTTTTTGATGACATTTTTATGTTGGGAGTTTTGTCCTTGTGACTTTGCCTGAAAAGGCCCTATGAGGGTGGCAAGAGCCTTTGCCAGTAGCCAAAATCCCATGGGTGACAGATGAAGACCAACTTTGGCAAAGCACTGAGGTCTATCAATCATGTCATCCCAGGCTGACAGAATCTGGATCACTTTACAATGACACCAGAAACTAAGACAATTATTGAAGTAAATGATTTTCTGTTAATATTGTGGCGAGTGTAATATGCTGCTCAACGCTAGGGACATACCTGCCTGTGACACATGCTCAGAGATCTCAATCATTTCTCTGTTTCATGTAGTCCAGGGAGGTATGTCTCAAGTTGTTCACACCAATATGTACTATGTTGTTGTTGTTGTTGTGTCTTTCGGCTTTTCCTGGTTAGGGGTCGCCACAGCGGAACTCCGGTCTGCTAATGATTGGTAGTAGATTTTTACGTGCCGAGTTGCCGGCTCTGACGCACAACCTACAACGAAGGTACTATGACTGAATCATAATGGTGCTTGTTGTTGACAGAACTGAGTGCCTGCATTATCTGATGAATCTTGGCAACAGAAAGACAGCTGACCATGATTTTCTCCTTGTTCAGCCTGGTGATGGGGTCATCTGTGTGTCTCACTATAGAGTCTCCTATGAGTAAGATATTTGAAGTGGATGTGCATTGCCTTATGGGCTTTGATGGTGACACACTTATGCTTGTGTCATTATGTGTATTGTGTGTTTTGGGTGTTATGGTTGGTTTCGTATGTATGTGTTTTGGATGTCTCTGGTGTTTAGGTAGATTTTTTGTGAGCACCTTGACATATATTGGTCTATGTGTATGCTGTATGTTATGAGTAGGAGTTGTGGTAGGTGGGATGACAACCTGTTCTGTATTGCTATCTATTGCACAAGAATCCCAGCCACCTTATTCTCAATGAAGTGTAGGGAACCCACAGCAAGCACAGCTGCCCAAAACATCAAGTTCTTTTGAAAAGATATATTTTGCAAGCAGAATACCTGTCCTGTCACCATCTACAGCAGCCAAAAAGGGAGAACTCTCTTCTTTCTGAACCTTTTACATACCAACTCACTCATATAAACTGAGTATGTGGTTTGGAGTCCCAGGGTTATTGACCCTCCAACTAACCTACTGTCTTTCTGGACTACATATATTATTTTAAACCAATTTATAGAACGTGCCTTCTTAGACAAACAAACAGCTGACAGTCCTTCAACAAAATTTATAAATGGCT
This sequence comes from Protopterus annectens, assembly GCF_019279795.1. Lineage (NCBI taxonomy): Eukaryota > Metazoa > Chordata > Ceratodontiformes > Protopteridae > Protopterus > Protopterus annectens. The sequence continues at coordinate 1,025,298,457 of NC_056730.1, forward strand.
GTGACATTTCACATTCTGAAAACTTAGAAAGTTGAAACAGTAATCACTATATTTAAGAGGACCATAAAAACCTTATCTCCTTGGATTTTTATTTATAAATAAATATTAGAGTATCATAACTTCCTATTGTAATTCTGAGATTCATACATAAAAGCCATGGAATTACAAACAATAGCTATGACAGTGTAGGAGTACAGTAAATGTCAAACACTGTTGCAGTCCTTTGAATTTTTTTTTTTTTTGCTCCACAATGTAGGTGGAAGATTCCCCCCACCTCCCTGAATGTTTATATACCAATCCCAGCATCATCTAAATGGCATTCTCAGACTTATACACGAGTCTCCATTTTCACTTATTCGGTCTTGCTGTTCCATGACTAAGACTGAGTGTCAGAATATGAAATCATTACTGAGTCTCATATAAACTATCAGCACAAACTGATGGCCGCACATATAATGTTTACAACTACTGCACTCCTGTCAGCCATAATATATATTTTTTAAAAGGGGTGTATCTTAAATACCATTTGCAAAGAAATAGATGCAGGCAACCTTAACTGATTTTTTTTCTGGTATCGGCATATTTACTGAAGGTATTCATCTCAGTCTCTTGTATTGTGCTTTTTAAATTAATTGCCAGTTGTTGTCCATTTGCTGACTGGGTTAGAACCTAACAAAATCTGAATATTTTCAAAGCGAGGGCATATGAAACATCTTCTGCCCTGCTGTCTGTGAACATAGAGTTGCTCCACAGCTTTCTTCTGGGTCCTTTTCTTCTAATGTTATTATCTCTGTCACTTAGAAGCCCTCCACATTCAATCCTATCTATAAACAGATGGTCTGATGATTGCCTGCACTGACAACTGATAAGCTAAACTTTATAAATATTTAAGACAATAACTGCCTCTCTACACGACTAGTTTGCATATACATAGTCGTATGCAAACAATATAAAGATGGAGACCATACTTTCTTGCACCTAGCCTAAGCTAAGTAAGGTTCACAAGAACTTCAGCACCCCCATTCCTCAGACTGAGTATAGTATAGTATAACAGTCTTAAACTACAAATATATGGAGCTTTGGATGGACCTCAGACTGTGTTTTCTTATTCAGTAGGAAAATTTTCAGCTATACAGTCTTTAGCTTATAAAATTTGATATCTGATTATCAAAAACGTCTTCAATTATTTGCCAGAAAACCACAGCCAAACAAAAAAAAAAGAAAAAGGAGACAAAAATCTGGCTATTCTGAAAGAATATTGGACAGTTATTACAGTATCATTTACAGCACATAACAGTGAAAACTCCCGAAAATAGCCTGATACCTGAAGAACTGTATATCCTGGTCTGTAGCGCCAGCAATTTGTGCTCCTTCCAACTAGATGACCTTGTGGGAAGTCACTTATACATGAAATGATGATAAAGATTCCATATGTTTGAGATGTGGGGGATCATGGGAACTGCCTATGTGGTATGCCAGTATACTGTATATAATAGGGTCTATATTAGAAGACTGAAGACGCATTCTTTCAAATGCGTCTTGGTCGAACTTAAAAGGCAGAAAACGAAAAATATCAAAGTGGCTGTTAAGCAAATTCTTTCCCTGGGAAAGAGTTTGCTTGGCCACTTAGGTACTTTGCTATTTTTGGCACTGTAGTGAGGTCTTGGAGTTGCTATATTTAAGTACAGGGGCAAAGCCCCCTCAGTTAATGTAATGTTTGAAATTCATTTTTATTTTTTGTTGGAACAGGGAAAAAAAAAATCACTGTTCTGATACTTCGACATTGTAAGCTTTTGCTTACATAGGGTGGATCAATCACCATTCACTTTTTTAAGCATTCGGTGATTTAACATAGACCCGTATAATACCCTCTGATCTGAACTGTACATGGTAGTTACAGAGTTGGATGCCCTTCTGGATGATGTACCGGACACCAAGTAGAGAAGATTGGGTCTTATTGACAATGTGGGTGTAACTAATAGCTGTGGTGTTACCATAGAAACATAAAGTTCTGACTATCATCATCATCATCATTAACCCCCTTTTTCCCATTTTTCTATATGGGGTCGGGGTGTTGTGTTAACTATCACCATCTCTCTCGATTCAGTGATACACTCCCGCCTTCTTCAACACTCATGCCTAACTGTCGCAAATCTTCTTTTGCACAATCCATCCACCTCTTTGTTGAATGCCCTCATTTCCTCTTACCTTCTTCCTGTCTGTCCCAAATCTTGTTCACCAGATTGTCTTCTGCTTTTTATACATGTTCTCAAACCACCATAATCTGTTCTCTTTGATCTTTTCTGCAATCAGAGCTACTTTGGCTTCTGTTCTTATGTCCTCATGTTTTCATCTATCCCACAGTGTGCATCCTACCACTCATATTGGACATTTTATTTCCATCACCTCCAGCTTCCTCATCTGCTTTGCCCAGGTTTTTGAGCCATACAGTAGGACTGGTTGCACCACTATTTGGTAAATCTTACTTTTCAGCTTCTTTGGCATTCTTCTGTCATACACTACACCTGACACACTATGCCAGTTGGCTGCAGCCCCTTTGATTCTAGCTTTGGCCTTCTCAAGACTTCCCTTCTCCTCTTCCACCCCTCCCAGATACTTGAAGCTGTTAACCTGTTCCACTGTCTTTCCTTCTATCTCAATGTTCAGCTTCTTCTGATTTCCCTAATTTGCTGCCATTATCTCTGTCTTATCTGTACTTAATTTCATTCCATGTGCCTTCTATTCGCCTGTCCTTTGTGGTACTTCTTCTTCAGAGTCTGCCCTGTAATGCCACATCGTCTGCATACAGCAACTTTGTTGATCAATCCCCTCTGACCTGTTTGCTAATGTAGTCCATCACCAATATGAACAGCAGTGGGCTCAGAGCTGAATCCTGGTGCACATCCACTCCCACTGAGAATCCATCTGTGAGACCAAACACTGCTCGCACTTGATACATTTGGTCCTTGTACATAACCTGCACTAATTATATCAATGTTTCTGTGACTTCAAACCACCACAGTATTGCCAAATCAGCTTTCTTGTGACCTTGTCATATGCTTTCTCCAAGTCTAGGAATGCCCAGTTGGATTCTTTCCTCATCTCTAACTTCTTCTTAAGTATCTGTCTCACTGCAAACATCGGGTCAGTTGTGCTGCATCCTGATCTGAATAGGAACTGCTCATCTCCCATCTTATTTTCTACTGCTCTGCCTATCCATTTATCACTCACCCTCTCCAGAACTTTCATGCAATGTGATGAGTTTGATACCTCTGTACTGCCCACAATTGTGTTTGTCCCCTTTGTTCTTGTATACTGGCACAAGTATGCTTATTCTCCAGTCATCTGGGATATGCCTTTCAATCCACACTGCTATGAACACCCTCAGGAACCATTTCTCCCCTATCTTACCCATCAGCTTTATATCATCTCTGCTGTGACCTCATCTGCGCCTGCTGTTTTCCCTGACTTCATTTGCCTTACTGCTGTTCTTTTCTTGTAGAGTGACTTCTTCTTCTTCCCTCATTGTAGGCTTTGTCTGGGGCAGTACAGCTCCTGTGGGGTTTTCTTCATTTAGAAGCTGCTGGAAGTACTCGTTCCACCTGCCTTTGATGAACTGTGGGCTGGTGAGTAGGTTGTTGCTGGCATCCCTTATGAAGGGTGTCTGACTACCATGTTTATCTTTCTCTTTTTGCCTTGCAAACTGATATAGTTTCTTTGTGCCACCTACTGAGTCACTTTCCCAGAAGCTTGTAGATTGCCTCTTTGCTATTGCAACTCCTTTCTTAGGTTCTTTGTTAGCCAACCAATATTCCTTCCTAGCATGGTTTGTATTTTCTATCTCCCACTTTTTCCTGTATTTCTTCTTTCTTTGATGACTTCCTGGACTTCTTCATTCCACCACCAGCTTTCCTTATGTACCTTATCTCCATAGCTGATTCAGCCACACATCTGTTCTGTAGTCCTCACACATACTGTTTTGAGGTGCTGCCATTTTTTTTCAACACCCATCTATTTCCTCCTCTTCCTGGGGTGCTAGTGCCCTGAGTAATTCTTTGAACTGTTATACTTTCTCTCTAGTCAACTTACAGGTCTGCAGCCTGTTCTCTGTTGACCTTAGAGCCTTCTCTGACCACTGCTTGTACCTGTTTGTGGAAACCAGTGGTTTATGCTTTGGGCCGACTGTTTCACTGAGAATGACTTTACAACCACTGATTCTAACCCAATGCCCTTTCCTTATTAGGAAGAAGTCTACCTACCTGAGTTACATGTTGGCAACTCTTGTATGTGATCTTGTGCCCTGATCTTTTTCCGAACCACGTGTTGGCTACTATCAAACCATTTGCTAGACAGAAGTTTAGAATGGCCTCTCCTTCTTTATGCCTGTTGCCCCACCAATGTGTATTAAGGCAGTCCTCATATCATTTTCTGTCTATCCCAATATGTGCATTCAAGTCACCCATTATCAACACAAATTCATGTTGTCCTACTTTATCTAGTAGGTCCTGCAACTGCTGTCTAAATGTACTCTTTTCCTCACTATCACAACCCTGCTGTGGGGCATAGGCTGATATTATGAATACTGCCATATCATTACACTGGAGTCAAATTGCTGTGAGTCTTTCACTAATTCTGATGACCTCTGCCACTGCCTTCTAAAGCCTGACTCTCACCACAACTCTGACACCATCTTTAACCTCGCCTTTCTCTGAGTAGTAGACTCTGGATCCCAAGCCATGTAGCTTTGGTGCACTGTCCTTCCATCTTGTCTCTTGGATAAATAGGATGTCCAACCTCCTCCATGGCATTATGTAATCCACTTCTAAGCTCAATCCTGTCAGTAAACCTGCACTGAGTGTAGCAATTCTTAGTTCATGTTTGGAAGGTTGATTGTTTTTTTGTCCAGCTTTCAGTCAACAGAGATGTTACAGGTAACCCAAGCTGGCAACTGGAGACTGGTTGGCCAGTAGATTATTGGCCCAGGGCTGCTGGGCTTTATGGTGGGCACACACTGGCCAATAGGGGCACATACCCCCCTCCCACTGTTAGCAAGGATCCCTGGCATAGGTTGGAGTAGGCCGGGTCCTGAATCCAGTTATCACCGGTAACTACTCATGTCCATTTTGGTGACATTAGTCAACATGACCGAATCATCTAGAGCCGTATTTTACACAATTGAGTGAGGACAGAGACACCATATATAATTAATAGACGTGTTGCCTATGCAGGGTGTTAAAAGGGATCCATGCCCTGCACATTCCTGTATATACAAAGGTTTGTGTGGCATTAACCGTCCTTGACATGGGAATCTTGGCATCTGACAAAGGCCATATTATAAATGCCACAGGTTTCAGGCAAATGACTTTGTTTAGTACCTTAGGAGCTTGATGGCACAGGTGGTTGGATGGGCATTCCTACTGTGCAGATGAGGGAGCAGGTCACAGCCATTCTTCTCAACCTCTTACTGAAAACAATCTGGATAAGGCCAAAAATATTGTGTGGGGGGCAAAGGTCCATAAATAGGGACAGATTTTAAATATTGCTCTTATAAACCTACAAATTTGCTAGAATAACAGGTTATATGTTAGAATGCATTTTCTGATGGATATAAAATCTGAAACTCAAATTTCTGTCATTAGTTAGTGACTTCAGACCTCAATGATTTGCCAAAAAGCAACAGATTATATGAACATACCAAAAATATGGAGCAAAAATCTGAATAATTGAGAGATATGGCCACATCTGGTTCATGCCCATACTCCTGAACTAGTCACTGGCAGAAGGTAAGGATGTGTCAAACACATGGGGTCAGATGCAGGGGAGAAGTGGACATGGGCACATAAGCCAGTGATGGCAGGCCTTGTCAGCTGTGCAAAGGAGTCATGGAAAGGTATAAGCAGTAATTATGATGACATAAGTGCTCACATCACCATCCAAGGGAAGTTGTTGGGCTTCGTACAAAAATAACAGGCACAGCCAGGATGCCAGTGGGAGCAACCAGCTCCCCCGGTATTTGTCTTGATGATGGTCACTCCAGACAGCTCTGGCCATAAATGATCTTGGAGGGCTCTTCATCTCTAGGGGACAAATGTGCTTATGTTTGACAGAGGCAGCACAATGGTTGGCAGGCGGGGTGGGGTGGGGGTGGGACCACATAGAAAAAACATGGATGCAATCAATATCCTCATGAACTCAGAAAATTGGGATAGCTCTAAAATATTCATATGATATTGAGTCTATCCTCTGATGTCTGTGGAACAAATATATCTGCTCCATATGTCATAGAATCACATCCAGAAATTGATGCCATGAGTGGAGTCCCACTGGGTCCTCTCCTGTTTGGCATCTACTTCTCAGAAGTCCAGGCCAACACAAAGGGAGTCTGGCTGACCAAGTTCACAGACAACTGCAAGCTGGTAGCTATTATTAATTCCTCAAGTGATACAGACATCCTACAGAAAGGCCTCACTGAGACCAATGATTGGTGTCAAAACTATGGCCTTAAGCTTAATGCCAAACAATGCATCATCATCCCTTTTGGTAAAAACTCAGTTCCCACTAATTACCACATCAATAGGAGCCCACTGAACACTGAAGGCGTTATAAGATATCTGGGGATGAAAGTCGACAGCAACCTCTCCTTTGACCACCACATTGCCACTGTGGCCAGAAAGTCCTTCTATGTGGCACATCTCATTACCAAGGGCTTTGAATCCAGGAAGAAAGAGGTCATTGTCGCTCTCTCTCTGCTCTTCCCTCATTAGACCAATCATTGAGTATAATGCCCCATTTGGTATGTACCTCACTAGACACCTGCAACAGATGGAGAGGCCACAAAAGTACCTCACAAAGAGGATCCTAGGCATTAAAAACATGTCCTGTATGGACAGACTCAAAAGACTCCAGCTATTACATTGCCTACTTAGAGGCAATCTCTGCTTGACTTACAAAGCCATGTCTGACCCAGATCTGTTAGAAATGCTACAGTTAAAGAAATCCCAATCCCTCCGCACTGCATGCTCCGGAGACCTCAACCTCATTACCACAATCAACAGAACATGCTGGAGGGACAGGTTCCTCACCCAGAGACTGCCCATGCTCTGGAATAGAATTCCCATACATGTCAAGCAGAGCACCTCGCTGTCCCTCTTCAAGAGAAATCTTGATGAGTGGATGGGTAATAGAAAGCTCACCCCGTGGATCACTCCAGTGGCTCTACTTGATAGTGGCACCAGGAACTAATGGCAGCATGATACCAGGGCACTTCTATGGGCTAGGCTTGTAAAGGCTCCAAGGCCATTAGCCTAGTACACACCTATGAAACTATGAACCTATGTAGGATATGTGAGGCTGATACCTGTGAAATTCATAATGTGGCCCTTGTCAGATACTGAAAGATTCCCATGTCAAGAATGTCACACAAACCTTTGTATAGACAGAGATGGGTGGGGCATGTATCCCTCTTGACACCTTGCAAAGGCAGCACATCAGAATTGCTCCATCATGCTTGATTTCATCATTTTCATCATCTGTTAGTTTCAGTTGCATGATTTATTTATTTATTTATTTACTTATTTGTTGACATTTGTTAACCGGGTTAGTACAACTGAGCCAGGGGCCCATTTTCAGTGAACACCTGAGGAGAAAAGCTCCAGAAGTATTACATATTTATAGACTAAAAATCAAATCAAAAATAAAAATTAGTAAAAAATTAAAACCACCATGAGACATGCTTAGAAAATCAACAGTTAGAGAATATATGTACATAGAGTAGGTTAAATAACAATTGACAGGTCTAGAGAATATCACACATGAAGTAGATACAAACAGATATCAATCAAAATGTTTAAATAAAGATACATGCAAATATATATGCTATGGAAGTGAGGGGAGATAGAGTTATAAAGGTACAAGGGGTACAGAGTAGACTAGGGAAAAGGAGTTAAAGTTGAGGAGAGAAGAGGCTAGATCAAGTGGGGGTTAGACAAGGGCAGGAACATGTACTCTGAAGAAAAATTTTAAGTTCTTTTTTGAGCAAGTGTTTTTGATGAATACTTCTAATGTTTTGAGGAAGTGAGTTCCAAGCATGTGCAACAGAGTATTTGTAGAGGGATTTCCTTTATTTTTATTGGGTTTATATATGTCAAGGAGATGTTTGCTGGAAGTACGAAGGTGATGATGGAGGCTGTAGTAGGAGACTAGGTTGGAGATGGAAGGGCAGGAAGAGGGGGAGGGGTATGATTATACTTATTAGCTTGATATGATGTAATCAATTCCATGCCATGAATGCCACATAGAGTGATCACACTATCTGTCTCTGAGACACCCCCTCTATGTACATCATGACTCATCACAGTATTTTATTTCACAATATGCACTAAATATTTCTGAATAACCCTCTTGTATTATTGTGTGTGTGTTTCTGTGACATTTGTTCTTGCATTAGCTGTGCTTTAGACATCGTTGTACATTTACACCTGTTGCTTGATACTTTTAACGATTACAGAGAAAGACAGTTTTGGGAATACCTGATAATTTTTTTCTCTCACTACATGGCTAGGGAAACCAGTTCATATCCAGGATTTTAGCATGCATTGAATCATGAATGTGATGATGGTATTTATGGTGGGTAACAGTGATTCCCTCTTTTCCATTCAGAATGTTGTCAATGTAAGACTAATTTTGTACCTT
>NC_056730.1:1025309647-1025347147 GCF_019279795.1 Protopterus annectens
AAACCCTTTCAAATTAAAAAGGTCGATAATTCCAAATCAACACTTGCAAGCTAACCAAATGCAAAGTTATTCAAAGTAATAGAAAGAGAAAGTGTGTTTGTATTTGATCAGAGCCCTGAACCAACTTGCTAAGTTTTTAGATATATCATTGTTCATGCAAGACTATTCAGTGACAGTGGCAAAAAATAACATTGGCTATTAGCAGCTCTTTTTGACTTTTAGTGTTAGCATTATTTCCTTAGTGATGTTAATAGCTATATTAAAAAAGTTAGATTTATTACTGAGCATTTCTTAAATGTGTATTATTTGAATACTTTATGTTGTTGCAAATTACAAAGTGAAAAATGAGTTGCACAAATTACCCTCAGAGTTAATTTAGAACCTAATTAGAGAATCAGCATGAAGATAAAGAACATGTAAGGTATGAATACTGACATAAGACCGTGGAGGGCATTCAAGGACACAGATGCACTATGCATACCACTGAAGTGTGGGGAAAAGGGCATATCAAATGAGAAGTATAATTCACAAACACATTTCTCCAGATTCCAAAGGCCAGTGCACAACTGTCAAAAGCACATAGTACTTTATACAAACCCCTGCTGTGCATCTGATGGATTGGAATTCAAATCATAAAGTGTGCTGTTTATATATCAAGATGCATGACATCAAACCATTGCATGCAGCAGTCTAAACATAGCTGGATGATTTATGATGAGGAATAAAGACTGGATATTCTTGATAACTTGTTCAGAGAAGTGGAGGTATATGGTACAAGGGTACAGCCAATACACCTGCAGGCACACTTAATAACAGCACTGACAATAAGAACAATGGAAATTTGCAAAGGTCATTCAGGGATTTTACTAAATCATCAGAAGTAGTCTCTTCTAGGGGGAAACTACTGATGTGTGAATTCCAAAGAGTTTATACTCTGCCAAGGGTAGCTGACTCACTGGGTGCCACACTTGAAATTATCTGGAAATCTGGTACTTGTAATGTCCATGTGCATGCAAATTAGCATGGATACTAATACATAAATTGTGACCCGCGGTTGTGGTGCTGCGGTAGCATTGTCGCCTCACAGTAAGACACTGTCCAGTTCGATTCTCAGCTAGAGCGTCTTCTGTGTGGAGACATGCATGAATGGGCGTACCTTCATTGAAGGTTCTGCGTCAGGGCTGGTAACTCGGCACGTAAAAATCAACTACCAATCATTAGTGGACCAGAGCTCCACTGTGGCAACCACTAACCGGGAAAAGCCGAAAGACACAACAACAACAACAACAACTAATACATAAATTGTCATGTGGTATGCAGCCACAATATTTGTATAATAAATGTGTGTGCATGTAATCCTGTTGGAAGGGTTAAGGCAACATGAGTCACTCAATTGTTACGTAGCAAGCCTTTAATGGCTTATGCAATTTCAGAATCCCAGTTAAATCACGGCTTAAATAGGTAGCAGTATTTAGTCAAACAAGCTATTTCCTGTGGTAGGGGTATGAGTCCCACAGCCTTTTTTTGCCTACAGTTAACCTGGCAGTGCTTTAGGTCAATTACAAATTTGGATTAGGCTCATTAATGGTCTACTGGACTGAATTCCTAGTAACTTCCTATGAACCTATAGCTACTCACAACTATATGATCACTACAAACACCACAGTAGGTGGCATATAACAAGGCCCATAGGGTGAATAATAGCATCACTAAACATGTGTTTGCCAAATCAAGATGATGTATAGATGCTCACACTGGGTAGCACATCTGGAACACTATAACACATTCCAAACAAGAATTGTCAGAAATTCATTGCCTGTTGTATGGTAAACAACTTCACCTAAACAACTGTGAAACCACACCCTGCTTCCGATAATACTAGAAAACTACATTAACATCAGGATAGTGTGCCACTACAGCCATGAGGACCCGCATAACAACAGTGAGAGAAGAAAGCCCAACAAATGTGTGCTACAGTGATCCAGCAAGTGACCAGACAGGAATAAATAAATGCATTTTAAAAGTACTGTTTTAAGAACTTGTTGATAAATGTATGCATATATGTAAACAGCAATGAATTCTTATAAGTAGTATAGATTTACACCTCATGGCAAACTAGCTGACAGTTTGTCAGCTGTATGGAACTTCCTTGTTATGCCAGAAATCCCCCCTTATTCTTCAGAACTTTTCAGGCCATGATGCAACACGTTCCAGAAGTGACTCAAGCCATATCATTATATATGACATTTTTATATCCTTCTTTCTGCTCTACTCCTGGATCTCTCACAAATCTTTGTTGTGATGGTATACAGTCCAAGTGGAACCTCATTACAGTAACAGTATGCATGCAATCTAAGTATCTTAGTTGAAAACCAGATAATGAAACTTGTGCAAGACTTATGGAACCTACTAGCATTCACCTGTGTGCCACTGGCCACTGTTATCAATGATGAATTAACTAATGCGGCAATACTGGTCTCCTGGCACCATCTCTCCCGCTCTCTCTCTCTCTCAAATCCTGTGTCTCTGCCACTTACTTGAGACCTATGTCTGAGGTCTGTAAAAGATTAGTGTGTGTTGTGTCAATATGGCCTACATCATGTGGTCATGACTGAAAAGAGGGGGGGTGTAATTAACGGCTTTTGTGTAGGGGGAGTTCTGCAGAAGGCAGCATCAGTTATTTGCCATCTGCCTGGTTGCTTCTAACTACTGATATATAGCCTATAAGACATTTTATTCTATATTAGAGAATATTACAAAATATATCTGCCACTAGAAGAAGCACATCTCGTCTCAGCTTTTATCCTTAATGTGAGATAGGGCCTGTTAAAGAAAACATCAACGAGTATTATTTCAAGTGTGTGTGTGTGTGTGTGTGTGTGTGTGTGTGTGTGTGTGTGTGTGTGTGTGTGTGTGTGTGTGTGTGTGTGTGTGTGTGTGTATTTGTGTGTGTGTGTGTGTGTGTGTGTGTGTGTGTGTGTGTGTGTGTGTGTGTGCGCGCGCGTGTGTGTGTGCATGTGTGTAAAACTGTAAAAACAAACTATCATTATCTGTTTTCCATAGAATTTACTTTTTTTCCTTATGTTCTAAATATTGCAAAGGGAATATAAGGCATTAGAGAAGTGCATTCCTTCCTACATTGTCTGTGTCAGTATTTATCCAGTAAACATTGGCAGTGCTCAACAAAGGGTCTTCTTTTTTTGTCTTCTATTGTTTTTTAACACAGAAAAACATGTAAAAATATTAACATAAATAATATCTAAATATTAACATAAATAATATTTAAATAATTAAAAAAAATAAAACTTCTCTTTTACCCCACAGCCCTGTGTCCTGCACCTTTCAATTACTAATATTCTTAAACAAAGAAAACTACTGCCACTTTGCTAAGAGAAAACTCAACTTCATCACAATTCCTATGATTCCATATAACTACAGTTAAACTATTGCTACTAAGAATCTTTTACAAAAGCTCTCTCTAAGCACTAGATAGTCAATTAACTAATTATTTCTGTCTTTCCTCTCCTTTCCCACATGCTCCCCACCTTACAAGACGTTATGTATGTTCCACTAAATAATATCTAACAATTAGTAATTCTCATCCTTTTTATACACTTTCTTCATGTCCTTCTTCTAACATATTTTCCTTGCATGTCTCACAACTGGTAATTTGAATATCCTTCCTTGCTGTGAATTGGCTCAGGCACTAGAACTCAGCTCTATCAATGCCCCATTTAAATAGTGAAAAGGAAAAGTAAAAGCCATTGAGCAAACAAGGAAATTAAAGTAAGGATCAATAATAAACTGCTTTTGCATCAACAAGTGTAATAATTCATCCAATTGATTACAGTGTGCTTAGACACTGCAAATGCTTCTATACTAATTGAACAGGTTGCAAACATGGCTGAATGGTATTAAACCCCACATCTCAATCAAGTCATAGTAGTATCAGTTTTCTGGCAGCATTATTCATCATCATCAGCCCCCTTTTTCCCATTTTTTCTACATGGAGTCAGGGTATCATGTTAACTGTTGCCAACTTTCTCAATTCAGTGCTGCACTCCTGTCTTCTTGAACACTCATGCCTGATTGTTGCAGATCTTCTTTCACATAATCCATCCACCTCTTTGCTGGACATCCTCACTTCCTCTTATCTTCTTCCTGTCTGTCCAAAATCTTTCTCACTAGATTGTCTTCTGTTTTTCTGCACATGTCCAAACCACCCTAATCTGTTCTCTTTGACCTTTTCTGCAATTGGAGCTACTTTGGCTTCTGCTCTTATGTTCTCATTTCTTTGTATGTCCCACAGTGTGCATCCTACCACCCTTCTCAGACACTTCATTTCCATCACCTCTAGCTTCTTCAACTGTTCTGCCTTTACTGCCCATGTTCCTGTACCATACAGTAGTACTGGTCACACCACTGTCTTGTACACCTTACTTTTTAGCTTCTTTGGCATTCTTCTGCCATAGACTGCACTTGACACTCTTTGCCAGTTGGCTGCAGCCCCTCTGATTCTAGCTTTGACCTCTTCATTCAGACTTTGCTTATGGATTTGGTCATGTTGACAGCATTACTTTTACTTTAACCCCCCAATGATAGTTTTCTTTTAACAATGAACTGCATTGCCTTTGATGAGGCATCCCACAGGTAACTGGCAGCAGAACAGACTAATGACTGTAAGAGGGGATTACCAAAGGAATTTGAATAGATAAAATTTGCAGATACTATTACACAGCTTTAAGTAATTAAACTTAACTGCAGACATGTATAGCACAAACAATGGGGAATCTGTCCTGGACAATTTGATAAACAGTGCTCAACATAATAGATTGTTTCTGAATGCCATTTTTCTCAGTCAGAGTGATTGAAACCCATGCCGCTTCCTTACCTTACCCTGAATTCCCATCCATCTCCTCTTTAGCTAGATTTAAATGTAGCATCCTCTGCTAAGTCTCCAATAAAATCTTCATAACTCACCTGCCACATCACATCTATAATTACTTTTGTCAGGCTTCTGCTCAAATTAGCTAATCAATCTGAATATCCCAACATTCGCTCTGTCCACTTAACTCATTAAAACCGATCAGATCTAACTACCATATCTCTCAACTCTTAGCAAAAGAAATCTGGAAAAAGCCTGACATAATAGGGGACAAAGGCCCAAAATAGGGACACATTTTAAGTATTGCTCTTATAAACTTAGAAAGTTGTGAGAGTAATAAGCTTTGTGTTAACATGCATTTTCTGAAGAATATGAAGTCTGAAACTCAAATGCATGCAATTATTTAGTGACTTTAATCCTTAGACCATCCCAATGATTCGCCAAAAAAAGTAAATTTTTATGAGGAACAGACCAAAAATATGAGGCAAAAATCTGGACATTCTGTGAAAATCTGTACAGTTGAGAGCTATGCTTAACTACTAATCTTTGAAAACCTCAGTGCTACCAATGTCTACCTGTTAAAATGACAAATCTAATCCTATCTACACTAGTTGTCCTATCCACTTAATCTAACTATCCTAAAAACAAATATATACCCTGAGAAATTCTTCTCAATTAACCTTGGCCACCAATACCATATTGCATCTACCTACTTTTTGTCAACATCATTTCTTATAGCCTTTATTACAAAAATTACCAATAACCACTTATCACATAATTCTAAACCCTAAAATTCACTACATTAACCATTCAGTAGAAAATCTGATAATAAACAAATCCAGCATTTCCCAAAACAGCAACTCTACTGATTTCCATTTACATATTTCCTCAGAACTCATTCCTTATCTATCTACCTGTGTACATTTTGATACCTAAATGTGTCGACCTTGCAACATCCCAAAGCCTTTCCACCTACCTCAAGTATAAACTAAAAATCCACAGAAATTCAATCAGAAATAACTATATTCTGCTTGCATATGGGGGTATTCACCCAAATTTTGGACTAATGACTTCAGCTCAAGCTTGTCTATTTATAAATCGCTCATATCGCAACTCAAATATCCTCTTAAACCCCAAACCATTAATAGTCAAAAACTCTCTACAATTTTAACATTAACATTCGAAGCATAGGTAACAAGGTCAATGAAATCCAAATATCAGCAAACATACATGACACAGATATCTTAATTCTCCTGAAACCTGTATTAAACTACTCATAAGTAATGAACAGATATTACTACAGAGCTATAACATAATTAGATCTAACTAAAAAACTAAGAACGGAGGGGGTATAACCATATAATATAATGCCACCTTCAACTATAACCCTGCCCATATGAAATATCCACATTTAAATGTATACATCAGCATTGTTTATTGGCAACATTAATGTAAACAAAATTAACTGCATCATAGCTCTGTAAATCCCACCTGGCAACTCTCCTACATTCTTAGGGAATTCATCCTTGGTGAAATCAATATTAATTGTGCCAATATCAGAAACAGCAAGTCAGGACAATATATCAAACAAACAACTTTGCTACTCCATGTCCCAAGTGTTCTCTCTATCCACCTGCTTCACTCTACAATAAGTGAGCCAAGCACATAGTAAGTCTAACTACTGCTGCTGCAAAAATTATCATATCCCACCACCTAACAAACTCAGACAGCTGAATTTCATCTGCAGTTGCAAAGGTTCACAAGGAATAATAAACTGAGTTAAATGTATTGAAACAAGCACATAGTAAGTCTGATTGCTGCTGCAAAAGTTATCATATCTCACCACGTAAAGAACATTCACAGCTGAATTTCACCTGCAGTTGCAAAAGTTTACAAGGAACAATACATTGAGTTAAATCTACGTACAGCAATTTCCAGGACTCAAACTAATAACTTAATTTATTAAGCCATGCATTACTGTGTTCTGATTTGTAGTGTTGAACCTGTTGGAAGGATATTCCCACCCCACACTTACCCACACTCACACGCCTTTTACTGCTGAATATGAAGCTAAATTAACACTTTAGCATATTTTATTCTTATCAGTGCAATATATCCGTGGAAAGACAATGAAAAGCCCATAACCATAAAATGAAATGCTGTGACTCAAGAGAGTATTTAGAGTTCAGAGATCTTGTCTTTGTATCCATCAACATTTGACCTCACTGATTGTTTCTGGTGGTAAAGCATCGGGGGGGGGGGGTTCTTCCTTCTCTGTTTGCTTTGCTTACTCCGCTTCCCTGACCTGTCCCCATATCCCACCCACCCCCAGCACCTCTATTCATATCACAAGCAAACCACTCCCCCTCATTTCTGTGATCCAATTATATACAACTCTATCTTGTCCACATCCACATTTCATTCACACCTTACCTACTACTTTTATTTAACCAAACTTATCTGCTTTCCCTTACATCCATCACTTTGAATGCTAACCCCTCACTACAATTCTTTGCATCTTGCTCTACTTCACCATCACAATACAATCACCACCTCACACTATCTTACATTAATTCCAGACTTACCACCTTCTCTTTTACTGTTCACATACCAACCTAACATTCCACCATAATTTTACTACTGACCAATCACATCTCCCCCACCCCTCCTTATCATAAACCACATGGCAAAACACCTAAATATATTGTCAAAGCCCACCCAGAAATCAAAACATTTCCAACCTTACCTTAAGCTGCTCACATATCATTAGATAACGTATATCTCTATGTACATCTGATATTACATTGCAACATATAAATACCACTTTTGCTATTTTTAAACCCACCATCACATTTGACATGTTCCTTCTAACCTGCCTAACTTCTTTACTCTTAATTCTCGCTGCAACTATATTCTCACATACCCTCCAACCATCTCCCCAATAAACCACACAGCTTCTCACATATCTCCTCCCATCTTTTCCCCTATACCCTCCCATATTATTCAAGCCAGAAATTGGCCTCCTCACCTCCTATGAAACCACACTTGACACCAATACCATCACCTATGAATAAAAAACACTTCCCATGGTACTCACTCTTCATTACCTATCTACTCCAATGTGGAGACATGTATTCTAACCCAGGCCCACCTTCTAATCCTAACCACAAGAGTAATCTCAAAGACGTAAACATACTTAGACTGAACCTTAGAAGTATATGTAATAAAATAGCCCTACTGCATGCCTGGATTGTCAAAATAAACCTGGCATACTAGTCCTTACAGAAATATGGCTACACCCCAATGTAAAAGACTCAGAAATAATAATAGAAGAGATAGATCTAAAAAGGTAGAGGGTTAGCCCTTCTATATCCCTCTATAATCAAAATCACACCTAACACCAGTAATTTGCCCATCTTTTCTAATGCTGAGGTACTAATCTCTTTTTTGAACCGCAACACATCAAAAAGAATTTGCATAATAGTAATATATATCACACCAGGTCACAATATATCAGTAAAAAATAGAGTGGTGGAACCAACAAACCCAAAAGAATATATAACAATAAAAATAATGGCGTGCAGGCTGGAGGATAAAATACACTTTAATACAAAACAAATAACGTAAGGTAAGCCCTTTCGAGGTAACCCTCTTCTTCAGACCTTAAATAAAAAATGCTCTCAAAATCACAAAATTTAAACAAAAGTAACATCCAATAAAAACACAATCTGAGCATCAGTGTGGTAAGCCTCTTTTTCTTAAGAGAGGTTTTAAAGCGACAGCACTGTTCAGGCCAGGTGGCATATAGGCCTTAAAATCCACAATCTAACTCAATTCAATGTATTCAATCTCGTTACATATATCACATTCTCTCAATGTTTCATTAATTTTCTGTAAAACCAAAAATAGAAAACTATGCTGAGTACCAAAATCTGAAACATGCTTAGGCAATGCACTGGTGAGCTTATGATTCCGTATATCATTCAGATGCTCCATAATTCTTACCTTTAACATACAATTAATGTTACCAATATAGAACGCACTGCAAAAATTACACTTAGTCAAATAAACAATATTCTTAGTAGAACAATCTGCATAAAAAGAAAATTATATGGATTTGAGATGATTAGGTGCATAACCATACAGGTAGACCATATGTTGCAGGCTCTACATGGATAAGTTCCTTTACGCTTAGAGATGAATCTCTCATTCATACCATTTTGCTTGTAACACAATCTCTGTTTCAAATTCATATTATTTTGAAACTAGGAGTAGATCCTAAGACTCTACTAATATTGGGGTCTGTAAGTAGAATAGGCCAGTTCTTTTTAATTATGTCACAAGTCCTGTTGATGTCACTAGAAAATGTTAAATACAGTCTATTAACCAATTGAGCACTTGTTCGTCCTGCATCCTGCACACTAACCGTAGATTCACTACAAAAATGTTTTATATATATATATATATATATATATATATATATATATATATATATATATACACATATAGCAGACACACACAGATCTATACACACACACACATATATATATATATATATATATATATATATATATATATATATATATATATATATATATATATATATATATATAATATATATATATATATATATATATATATATATATATATATATATATATATATTTATATATATATATATTCCTGTTATATACATAAATGTATATATATTGTTGGTCAAAGGACCAAAAGTAAGGTCTCAGAAGTAGATAATGCACTTACTTACAGCCCCCTGTGCCTGCTGGATGTCACCATACATACACCAACAAGTGAACACATTGTGATGTATAATGCTGTATACTTGTACATTGACAGGACAAATTGTTTTTGGCCACAGGCTTGCGCATCGAAATCTAAACAGACACATATGGCTAGAATGGCTACCTTTGCCACATAGCTAGGATAAAAGCAGTTGTTTGACTGCTAGGGTACTAGATGCAGATGACAGTAAGAAGCAATGTCACTCTGCAGGCACACAATGTTTAACACAGGCCTTGTGTATGTCCTTTACAAGTAGTTCACCTGCAGTAATTTGTAAAGCAGACTTAAGCCATAGATTGTGTTTTAAGTACTGTGATCTGTAGTGTGTAAGACAAGGTAGGTAAGGGTTCTCATCTCCCTAAAGCCCACTTGGTGTGTTTGTGTGTATGTGCATCTCCCTACAAAACAAGTGGGAATCCTCCACTGACTTCCAAGCTACAATGGATATGCACATTTTGGCCCTAACAGTTGACACAGCCCTCCAAACCCCTGTTTTCCACAAGGCCTGCTGATGTCATCTACCATATGACTACCAGCAGCCATCTTAATGTCAGACTTAACATGTGGAGTGTGCATTAAATTCTGTGATCTGTAGTGTGTAAGACTTGATAGGTAGGGGTTCTAATCTCACTACAACCCACTTGCTGTGTATGTGCATTTCCCTCCAAAAGAAATCTGGTTACCACACTGACTTAGAAAGAGACAAGATTTTGCACTGTTTTGGGTGTAGCAGGTGATGCAGGCCTCAAAATTCCTGTCCTCCACAAGGCATGCTTATTTCACCTAGCAATAAGACATGTTAATGTCATATTTGAGTGGTGGCACATGCAGTAAGTACTATCATATGTAGTGTGTAAGACTAGGTAGGTAGGCATTTTAATATCATTGTAGCTAACTTGGAGTGTGTGTGTGCTCTGCAATGTTCTGTAAATATTAATTGGTAATGATACCATTCTTGCTGTAGCCATGTTGGTGTGTGTGGATGTCAGTCAGAGCATTTTACATCAGCCTATTGGATCATAGGATCATTGGAATTTACTAGGTTAATGGCCCTAGGGCCCTTACAGTCCTAGCCACGTTTTTACCCTTATTTACACAATAAGCACCTATTGTCCCTGTCCAAGGGGAACACAGGCAGAACCTCCATGGTGATATTATGGTCACCCATACAATCGTACAGATTGCATCTGAAGAAGATCAATGAGGTGCGCTGTTTGACATTAAGTGGAAGTCTGTTGCAAAGGTTTGTTAAACCCTGGTAGACATATCCCTCTCGCCAGCATGTTTTATTGATGTCACGTACCAGTGAGCAATCCATGTACCAATTTACTTATGGATATGCAGCATTACCAATAAAGCAGGGTCACAAATTGCCTCATATGCAAGGCAGAGATCACCTCTGTGTAGTCTGTATGGCACAGACTCAAGTTACAGTGATTTCAGACAGTTCCCATAGGACAGATGCAGAAGACTTGAATTTATCTTGTAAGGAACCTTTGTGGTCTCTGCAATTGCCACTGGTGCTTGGAAACATTCGTAACAAAATGGTCATTGCACTAAAATATTGGCGTGTTGAGGGTAGAGTGCATGGCGGTTATAACTACTTCATATTCAGGTGACAGTGCCCCCAGTTATGGCATGAGCAAGAGATAATACCCTTCTTACCACTGTGGAGACATAGTAATCTAAGGTAAGGTAGGTGTAAACCTGTGTGCCCATGTCTGTGTGCTCAGGTCTCTTACCCCTGAGTATATACGTAAAGTGTTGCTATTGATGTGCTGCTTAGCAGAAACATTGCTGGTACTGAAAGGAATGATACTACATATATTTGCATGGAGTTTAATGCCATGATTGTGTCAACAATCATTTGGTCATATATGACCCTCTTGTAGGATGTTGACATAATTTTGAGAGTCTATGACCGCTCCCAGTTTGTAGGCATCAGGAAACCTTGTCAGCCACAGACATTCACTTTGTGTTTGTACATCAGATAAATGGATTCCAAACCTGGAGGACCCATGACTGAACCCTGTGGAACACTACAGGTTACAGCTCTGCTATTGGATGTGGAGGACCCTATTCTGACTATATGAGTGCTATCAGTGAGCCATTTAGTGATACCTCTAATGATATTACTGTTGATGCCTGGGTGGGTTTCTCAATGATGCCACCTTTGGTATGTAACTAACCAGGCATATCCTACAACTGTCACATCCACAGAGTTTCTACAGTAAACCAATTCCCAGTGTGCATTCTTCAAATTATTTGGCTAAGTCCAGTTGGTTGTATGCACAGATGTTCCCTCATCCAGGTCATTGGTGACTGCCTCATAGATGTCCAACAGTTTTAACAGGCATGATCTCCATTTTACAGATTCAGTGTAGGGTCAAGTGTTTTTAGATTACCTATACCTTTGTTGATACAGTCCATGGTGATTTGCCCCATGGCCTTGCAGCTATGGCTAGTCAGGCTAATAGGTCTATAGCTCCTATGGTCAGTGGATACACCACCTCTGTGCAAGGGGATAACAGTGGCCAATTCCCAGTCAGCTGGGATGCAGCCTATTGTTACACTATGATTGCAAAGAGTTACTAATAGTGTTAGTAATCCATGTTGGATAGCATGTAGGACGCAGCCTGGGATGTTAGCAGGTACAATAGATGCTGTGTTTGCAACCTTAGAGATACCATTTACTACCTGATTTTTAGAGACACAAGGTATGGGACAGGTTATAGGGATGTCATGGTGTATATGTGGTGGGGATAGGGGAGTGCAGTTGTCACAGAACCTGTTGGCCAAGAGGTTAGCTATGTCTACAAGCTCATTATATGTGACATCATTAAGTACGAGATTGGCAATAATGTGGGCCTTTCCTTTTGCATTGCATATGTAAGTACACAATGTTTTGTGGTTGTCCTTTGTGGAAGAGCCTAATTTTGTCCCATACTTTGTTTTCCAGGACTTCACAACAATGCTTATGTGCTTGTTTAAGCTGAGAAGGGAGTGATGCCATTTTAGGGGGGCTCCCTCCCTCCTAATGTGAGACACCAGTGTCTACCTCTTACTGTAAAGCCTGCTAATGGCAGTTGCCCACCAGACAGATTTGCTGTGCCATGAGGAGCTTGCTTTGCCCTTGTCACGTACAGGTGAGTCAATGCAGTTGTACAAATGTTTGTATAAAGCATTGTTGAAGAACTCAGCATACTTATCTGTTCCATCTGAGAGGGGGGTGCTGTCAAGCTATTTATACCATCCCATTGTAGGTTATAATCTGCTATGTTGAACTTTATTATTTTATATGCTGCAATGGAGGGGTGTCAGGTGTGATACTTACTTTGAATGAGACCAATTTGTGGTTAGATCTCACCAGAGAGGAGCTCACAGTGGAGGATCTACAGTGGTCAGCCATACTGGCAAGGATCCAATCCATTATGTTGTCTCCCCTTGTGTGGATGTCAACCCACTGGTCCATGGCATTGTAGTTAAGGAAGTTGACTAATGTCTGGGCAAGTGAGTTTGAGCATGAGTAATATACCCAGTTGATGGGTAGTTAAAGTCAACCAAAACCATCTTGTTTTGATGAATCTTGATAGACTCAAGTAAATCCATTTAAGCACAGTGGATGCATTGATTCATGGAGTTGCTCCTGTAACTGACAATGGCTTGATTAGGTGCCCTTCAAGCAGTCAGTAGCACCTGCAGTTTCTCTGGGGAATCATACTCTCTAACCGATTTGGATGTGTATCTATCCTTAATGAATATGGATACACCACCTCCATTACTTTGCACACTTTATGTTTGAGGTCTGAATGTGTGGCAGGAGATGTAGCCTGGTATGGCTGTGGTGCTCTCCACAGCCTTGACTCAGGTGTCTGTGACTGCACAAATGTCTGAATCTTCTGACGTAGGGACAGCTGCCAGTGAGTGGAGTTTAGTAATGACATTCCTAGCATTTAGCAGTATAACTGTGATGTTTGTAGATGGAGTTTTATCACTGAAAAGTTTTTCCTGGAGACACTTTCTAAAAGGCATATTATGGGGATGGCAACAGCCTTGGCCAGTAGCCAAAATCCCAGGGATGACAGAAGAAGATCGTCTCTGGCAAAGCATTTATGTCTGTTGAGCACGTACTCCTAGGCTGACAGATAGTGGATCCCCTTACAATGACACCACACACTACGGCAATTATTGAAGTTAATCATTTTCCATTTGTATTAAGCCATCATCCTAGGTGATGGTAAAATGCAGCTCAAGGCCAATGGCATACCTGCCTGAGACACATAGTCTGTCAGCCCAGTTATGTCTCTGCATACAGTCCAGACAGGTATGTCTCAAGTTGTGTACACCAACAGGAACTATGACATAGTCATAACAGTACCTGATGTTGACAGACTTGAGTGCATGTCTGATATGGCATATCCTGACACCTCACAGAAAGCTGACCATGACCTTTCCCTTATGTAACTTGGTGAGAGGCACATCAATGTGTCTCATGATATAATCACCTATGAGTAATATGTTTGATTTTATGTTTTGCCGTAGGCGTTTGACTGGTGAAAAAGTGGAGCATGAGCTATTATGTGTACTGTGTTCTGCAGAGGTATGATTATGTGTAGCAATCTTGCATTTGGGTTTCTGAGGTGCCTAATGTTTCCTTATGTGTCTGATAAAGCCATCCATACATATAGGTATGTGTGATGTGGGTTTGGGTGGGGTAGGAGGTACTCATTCTAGGCATTTACTTCTGTGCAGTCAAGGCCACTGTAATTGGCCTCTGACTGACTAAATTTTCAGAAGACTGCCAATTATAAGCTGTCATTGAATCCCACACTGACTCAACAGTTATCCAGGATTAGCTAACACAGATATTCAGTTGTTGTCAGAGCCATGGGCTAACAGTACATGCCAAGGAATGCACAATATTATCCCTTGGGAAGTCATTCACTTCAGTAACCGATGTATTGACTGCACACCTTAAACAGCTGACCCAGTAGTCAGTGACTTACAGACACATAGATAGTGATCTAGCCTCTGGCTGTCATGGGTCGGTAATATTTGGGGATGCATTCTATGTTGTGCACCATTCATCACACCTATCATTGAGTGCAATGCCACCTTTGGTATGTAACTAACCAGGCATATCCTACAACTGTCACATCCACAGAGTTTCTACAGTAAACCAATTCCCAGTGTACATAACATGTCCTATGCAGACTGCATCAAACCTGTAACTATGTATTCTGCTTCCAACATGCTTTGGAAGGGAGGTGTAAGCCTCCCATGCAGGGAGTTGTCAGACCCAACTGTGTACCTCCTGCGTATCCAACAAAGGACTAACACGAGAATTACCTGTCCTACACACCTACACCTTGAATGTGGTATAAACAAGACATGCTGGACAGACAAGTATGTAGCTTAGACACTACACCCAATATGTAACAGGCTCCCCATGCATGTGAAGCACAGTTCTGCCCTCATGCAAATCATGCAAGTAACATGACAGGATGGGAAACATGACAATGATAACTGCTTTTGGACAAATGTCTCTGATGGACATAGGGAAACTGTGGATGGTCACTTTGCATGCCCTGTCTTTTCCATGTGTCAGCACCCAAAACCCTGTTTACACTTGTCAAGGGTATCAGACCTTGTCAGAGTATAGGGATGCATGGCTAGGATGAAAGATGGCCTTGTTTTTGTTAGCCTATTATACACATATGAACCCATGGAGCCATGCAACTATACTGTTTTACCTTTCTGATGACATTTTTCTTCTGTGTTGTCATTCCATCCTGTGCTTTGATGTTGATGGGTTTATTGTAGATGTGAACCCATAGGGGTGTCCTACAGAATCCTGAAAGTGAAACTTAAACAGTGCCATGAGACACCTTTCATTGTGTGACTACACAGTCATTACAACAGCATTCAACGTAACGTACACAACATAATGTGGTTTACACATGACAAATGGCAGTGTACAATGTGTGTGACTGATCAGTACAAGTAGCATGTCAAAGGCAACAATGGATGAAACAAATGCATATTAGTTTAGATAGTCATCCTGTCTACCAGACACGTATCTTCATTTCCCTGCATCGATGAGAATAATGACAGGGATGTGGCACAGGTATCATCGCTTGCACAGGGTGTTGTATTGGGGTGCAGGAGGCATACGCTGACCCAATAGATTGGTAAGTGTGTGTGAGAGTCAGAAACAGGAGCAAGCAAGACAGACTATGTAAATGTAGCACATGTCTGTTGGTGTCCTGAATGTAACAGTGGTGTGTGAGTGTTTGCATGAGCACAGCCAAGCTCAGTGCTAGCCCTAAATGAATGTATTTGGGACAGCTTTGAGCCATGCATGGTAGAGCTGACAGTTCATCATCTCTATCCCCAAACATGAGAAATGTCTCTGCCAGGAGTTGCACTGGCACCTCCATGCCCAAGGTCAGATGCTGGGCTACTACTACCTGAGGGAGACTGCTGTCTGCTGGGACCATGTCCTCCACAGGACCACCCAGGACCATGAGCCATGGCCTGCCATATCTTGGTGTGGACAGCACACTCCCCTCTGGAGTGCTGGATGTACTGCCACTACAGGAGTGTGATTGTGCAGGGCCATGCAGACTCTCAGCAGATGTAGTTGCTGACCTACATCCACGAGTCCGATGCTTAACTCCAACCAGACGTTCCATCACAGGCAATGTGCGTTCCAAGGCAGATAGTGTGCGATCTGTCTCAGACCAATATCTTACCACTGTGTCAACCAATCCAGGGTATCAGTAATGGGGGGGTGGAGGCAGTCATGGATATCAGATTGTGCTGCATCCATAACCATGATCATTCATTGGGGCTTCTTTTCAGAATGTGCCTGTGCCTCCATAACGGCCCTAAACATATGCCAAGTGACATGTGATGATACACCTGCAACAGCTAGTGGTGAGAGAGCAGGCCTCCTGTGAGCACCTTTATCAAGCCACCTGTGTGGAACCTTCAACTATTTGGCTATGGCCATTGTCGACACTCACTGCAGCCACAGCCGCCACACTTCCCTGTTCAATATCTCCACACTTCAACTGTCTAATATCTGTGGCCTCAGGGGATTGGCTATGCATTGCCACACTGACTGTGTACTGTGTTAATGAGGGCAGATGAGGAATGTAAGTCTCTCTGACAGATTCAGCCCCTGCAACCTATAACTGTGTCTCACTTTGGCCACCATCATCATCAGAGTCTGAAGAGGCACTGACTTCAGGTTGTGAAGGGGACAAAGACCAATCTCCCAGGTGACCTGTGATATAAAAGGGAAAGCATCACATTAATACCTGCACTATTATGATTTGCAGTGCTGTTTCAGTAGATGTGAAGCTATATACACTGCTGTCACTATTACAGACTTGTACAACCCACAATCTAAGACAGTAGGACATGAGGTCATTAATTTCCAACCCAAATTGGTAAGTATTTTAAAATAACAGCTCTTTAAACTGGATTCTCATGAGCAAATTCATAAATTATGTGCACTGGTGACATTCTGCAGAACTCTGCACAATTTACAGGTATGGCCATCTGAAAAGTTCTGTCAATACTGTGAAATCAATCACTGTGGTCACACCTACAATGCATAGGTATGACCCTAAAGTGTGTATGCAAATTTACATCTATTGCAAAAATGTTTTGTGTGAACCAGTAGCAGGGATACAGTCATTTCCTATTCCTGATGGTCCGGAAAAACATTTGAGGGAGAGGTAATGTAAACAGCACCACATGTTACAGTATAATACTGGTACTATGTCCAAATATCCCTCATTTACAGTAGCTGATATGTTAACAGGTATGTGGGTCATAATCTCTGCATGAGCTTAAAACTGGAGGTAACCTACTTCCCCCTACCCCATATAACACCTGACACCCATGTAAAATGATGTACAGCCCGACATGCTAAATGCTACAGTATTCTGATGCTGATTCAGCTAAACATACCTGGACACTCCTCTTGGGTGGAAATGGTGGCACCCACATCCACAACATATGGTGAGATTGAAGCCTGGGAGCTGATTTATGTTGCAAGGTTCACCAGGAATTCCTCAGTAGCTGACAGAGGATGTTCCACTGCAGGCCCATGATCCCTGGCCATGTCCACTGCCCATCTGTGTGAAGAGTGTTTCATGTCTGTGGCATGGTGTCCCACCTGCTCATATGTGCAATTCTGATGACCCACAGCATTTATGCTATGGACCAGGTCATCCGAAAAGGCTTGTCACTCTTGCCTATTTGCCCTCCCTCTGGACAACAGGACTTGGTAGTGTTGTCTTAACTCCTTAATTATGAGGTCATTTTCTTCCTCAGTGAAAGATGGTCAATGTCTGGCATGCATCTTATCACCTTAAATACAAAAAAATTAAAACAGATGTCAGGATCACACATGTGGGTGTACAGTATACATAGATACAGCAGTTAAGGAAGGCTATCAGTATTCCCAGCTTAATTACATATCTCATATGAAACAGTGTGCCAATCATACAAAGGGTGTGGATGCAACTAGTATAGTGGCAATAGTGACTTACACCTACTTGTTCCATGACAGATACTCACATATGATCAGACACCCAAAACAGGAGTCCACTTATAGTGTGGCCCATAGCATGACCCCCACCCCATACCACACACACACACACACACACACACACACACACACACACACACACACACACACACACACACACACACACACACACACTTAACAGATAGCATTATCTATATCCTCTGCAGGTGTTACACAGCTGCAGATCAATGGCATGTGACCTTTACAGCTCTAAGAAAGGCTTACAGATGTAATCCCCATCAAATTGGTTACATACCTGATGGAGTACAATACTTCTCTTTTGAAAGATACAGTTATATACATGTTGTGACAATGAGTTCACAATAGAAAGTAACTCTCATACACAATGGTTTCCCTAGCTAGGAGTTTGCCTTTTTAAGATGGATCTCATTACCAGGTGATTACCTCTGAACCAATCTGTTGTTTAGGAATGCTAATTGCAGCATACATAGCTGATTTGCAGTGTAATCAGGCAATCACATGCAACTAATGAAGGACATATACGGCCTCAATGTAGAATCCATCCCCTTTCTCACATGATGGGGTGGAAATGGTGGGGTAGAGATATTATGTCAGCACAGAAAGGATGTTTGTAGTAGATACTTATTGCATACACAAGTGTGTGCTACATGCTGCAGCTGATGCTGCAGGCAATAAGCATAGTGAGAGGGTGAAGAATATGGAGGACAACAATACTAATAAGTAACAGTGTGACCAGTGGCAGCCTTAGTGTACAGCCAGAGCCTGATTTAGGAAACCCGTCCCACTGGAAATTGAGGCATGTGTTTAAGGTAAGTAAGTTAGCCAATGGTATAATTAACAGAGTAAATTGTAACATGTCTTCTGTGTCCTTGAACACAGTATGGTATACCTTTACCATTATGTCAATCAGTTGGACAACTGCCAAGCCATGTATTATGTTATGGTAGTCATCTGGAATATGTGTGCTGGCAACCCTTGTTGCAGGACCTCTATATGTGTATGTTACTTGTGCAGCTGTGCTTATCTGTAATATCAGTAGCAAATCATTGTGGGCTGCCGTCTAATATTACTGGGCCTCCTTTGTATTGCATAACTTAAAATTCTCAGTGAATGCATAGTAATATATGATTGGAAACTCTATGCACTTTGTAGTGTTGTAATAGGAATATGTTAACTGTGTTCCTATCTGCAGGCCTTTGACGTCCATCATTGAAAAGCAGACTTTCCATCTGAAATGTATTGGATGGATAAGTAGGTGATGAGACAGTCATTCATATCATAATTCACAATGGTGATGTGCACATACATTTATTCTAAATGACAGACACCACTGTATCTGAACTCAGGACCAAGTGTACCAAAAATTAAAGTTTTGAAAGCATTTAACACACTGAGCTACTAAGTCTCTGTTATAGCAGGTTTATTTTTCAATATATAATTGCACACTTACATGCTGTTACATACCTCATTTTTACCCATTATTATGTGTATAGCTTTATAGGGATGTATTTCTCTACCAGAGTCCCAGCTAAACACCTATTTTTCCATTAATGTTTTAACATGTGCATTTTTATATGTTGCAGATATAATTGTACAGTTACCTGCTGTTGGAGACCTCACTTACATCCATTATTATGTGTCTGGCTTAAAAGTGATATAGTCCTATACCAGAGTCCAAGTTACATTCCCATTTTTCTATTATTCTGTTATCAAATTTGCACAATGCGCAGTGTTGTGCAGCACTGCTTAAACATGCTTAATGAAGGAAAAATGGCAAGTTTTATGTTTTGCTTAAAACAGGTTTGCTAATTAACAGCTGTGTGGCTTGGTGGGTTGATGCACTAGTCTGGAGGTGTGATGATACTTGGTTTGTAATAGGGCACAGATGTACTTTTTGAACATGATTAATATTATTTCATGCACATATAACAATATAACCCCATTTAGCTTCAAACAGCATCACTCAAAAAATCTTTAAAGAAATGAAAAATGGGGAGATAGGACAGTGGTGAAATTGGGTGCAAGCTGGGGGAAAACATGGTAAAAGGCAGGAAGGTATGTGCAGAAAGGGTGTAGGAAAAAACATAGCTATCTATTCTTGTACATCAATGAATGTCCACTTTTACATACTTTTTAGCTGAATTTGGACTGCTACCCCCAGAGAGAGGGGTTAGGACAACATAAGTGCATTTTCAAGCCAATTGGACCAAATTAAGTGTGTCCAGTGAACACGTGTGCAAAATGGAGAGCTATGTATAGGATATTTTTTTTGGGACAGGTGCCCATTTATTTTAAAGGTGAGAGTAGAATATTGGAGAAAGGACATAGGTACATGTGGGGGAGTTAAGTTGAGAAGGTGAGGAAGATTTTGCAGACAGACAAGACAGCAGACAGGGTTGGTGTGTGACACAAGAGGGGGGTGAACACCTTCGTTACTGAGGGTATTGTGGAATCCCAATCCTATGGATGTCAGACATGGTAGCAGTTTGACTCAAGCCTTCACCCATGGGACTGTCAGCACTGTATTTTTACTGCTCATGTGGAGGCAGTGGTTAATACCAACACCTGGGGTGACACTGCTCACCAGGATGGAAAGCGTGCTCTCCATCCTGCATAGGTATACACTGAGAGTTTGATGCAGAAGCCCACGCACCATGCCTGGCAGTTCCTCACAGGTGACATAATTACCTCCTCCACTTCTACTCCCAGAGTGAGGACTACCCCCATCCTGTGGGGCAGAAGTACCTGATGGCCCAGGTAGTGCAGGGGCAGCAGAGGGGGTACCGCCAGGCTGCAACCTAGGCATGATGGGCCCCAGTGCAGTGGCTGGGGCAGCCAAGGTAGGTGGTTTGCCTGGAAAAAGCCTACCTTGTTGTGCTGTAGTAAATTAAATATAGACATGAGGTAAAAATAAACTTAACCAAATGTTAGTATTAACATAATAGAAGATAATAATGATTAATCAAAAGAAATAAAAAGGAATATAATGAGAAACACAACAATAAATGACGTAAATAAAAGTATTTATTTAGTAAAACAATTGAAATTATACATAAGGCCAACATAAGAGGTAGTTACAAATAATATATTAATATGAAATCATAATAATAAATATAATTAATAAATTAAAGATAAGAAGGGGTGTGGTGAGAGACAAAAATCATTAGCAACTTGCAGGTAATATTACTACACAGACTACTAATACATACTTCTATATATGTAAGATTTCAATTGTGAGTACAGAGACTGCAAATATTTTATAGATGATGTGGCACATACATAGCATTCAACCTGTTAGCATGAGACACTATTGGCTAAGTCTTACCAAATGGTGGTACAAAGGAACAACTACAGGGAGCATTTTTACATAGTGTGCTCATACATTAGTAGCAAGGTGTTCTGATAACGGATTTGCCATTAAATTGCATTCCAAGTAATGTTATATATCTGCAAATCAAGGACCACACATATGTGGCAGTAATTATTACAGTCTGCAAAAATAGTGACAGTTGAGAGGTATGTTCTTGTACATTAATTACACTAGACAACTGGCAATTTCTCAGTTGGCTGCTGTGGGATTAGAAACCACAAGCAGTGACTACAGGAATAATGTGCACTTTATTTGAATATACTGAATTATCAAAGCACCATCTCCTTTAAAACATTTATCGTGACTATTGTGAGAAATTGTACATTTACAGACATGCATAGCTGTGTGTGTTATCAGATTGGATCCCTCAAGCAGTCACCAGAAGAATAATGGGCACTGTATTTGAAAATATTAGTTATCAAACCACCATCTCCTTTTATACGTTTTATTGCTTAATGTCAATTCAAATTTGACATTTACACACAAGTATAGCTGTCTAGGATGTTTTTTAATTTACCCGTATAACCTGTTCATTTACCAAATGCTATAGCATATTTCAGAACAAAATGATCAGAACTCAAGTTTGACCCTTAATCTGGGTATTGCACTATATTTATGTCTGCCATTTCTTGGTGCATTATATTTTCATTCACATGTGACAGTTGACTGGTGTTGGATTGGAACACACATGCAGTGAATACAAGAATAATGAACACTTTTTTGAAAACATTACTTCTCAAAGCACCATCTACTTTTAAACTTTATTGATAATGTTGTTGCAAATCTGGTATTTGGACACATGGATAGCTGTCCAAGACTTCTGTTTCCTTACCCATATGCACTGTTCATTTACTGAGTGCAATCTACAGCATATTTAAAACAAAATAACACAGGCATGACCCTTAATCTGGGGTTTGAATTACATTTATTTCTGATATTTACCAGTGCATTATTTATTCCTGCACATGTAACAGTTGACTGGTGTCAGAGTGGAACACACAAGCGGTAAATATGGGAATAGTGAGCACTTTATTTGAAAACAATAGTTATGAAAGCACCATCACCTTTTAAAAGTTGTTGATTAATGTTGATTCAACTCTGGCATGTAGACCATGGATAGATGTGTAAGACGTCTGTTACCTTACCCATATACCCTGTTCATTTATTGAGTTCAACCTACAGTATATTGCAGGCAATGAGAAGACCAAAACAGTGACTCAAGCTGGGTAGACCACAACATTATATCTTCACATATAACTGATGTTTGGAAGCTATGCTACACAGTACTGCATGCTTACTTGCTTTAACTTACTTTACCATTTCAGGTAGGCAGTGACACATTAATAAAGATGTAACATGTTCCAAATATGTCATACCTGACTGTTAAGACTGGAAACTCTGTAATTACTTTATTGTATAATGTTATTCATTGTTATTACTTTGTTTTCCTACTTCCCACTTGATTGCCTTATCCTGGCCAAGCACTCTACATGTGACTGGGCATCGTGAGCCCTCTCTTCTGCAGCTGTGGTAAGAGAAGCAAACCATTATGCATACCAGTTTTGCACAGATTCAGTTTGTATATTTCTACATTACTGGCAAACATACTTACATATCTGTGGGGTGTGCCCATCCCCAGCCTCTTGGACCCAGGTGTCCAAGGTTCCCCTCTTCCTATGCTTCAGGTCATTGTACTGGTGATGATACTGCTCACCAGTGTAGGGGATACCAGTATCACTGGTTAGTTCTCTGGCCAAATAATCCCAGGCCTCAGACTTACACTCTGAGCCCTGGCAATCACCCTGCAGCAGCCAAAGTCCATAATTTTAACCAACAGTTCAACAAACACTCTGGACTCTTGAACTCTCCACTTTTTCAGACAAAAGTGCTCTCCTTCACCAACCGCAGCAGGCATATCCAAAGCCAAGTTAAGATTTCAAGAAATTATGTGAAGTTCCCTCCTATTGGCCTTTAAATAGGCTGCATTCCTGCTCCTGCACATCATGCTGTAACTTTCAAAAAAGTGCCACACCACTTAGCATTGTTCAAACTCACATAAACCATTTGTAAGTGAAGGTTAGCAATGTGCTAACAGGAATAAAATGTTGACCATGTTTAAGCACTGCTTAGCATTGCACAGCTTTTCTAAATGTAACAATTTTCTAAGTTAAACTAAACTAATGTTTCAGTCGCGTGACACATTTTCACAGGAATGTATGTAAAAAATGTATGACTGCTCAGGTAGGTCATGAATTAACCTATCTAGCCACTGGGATAGAGAAGTGAACTTGTATATCTTCACATATATTACCCAGGTGCCTGTAAGCGTAATGCAGCTTCACTGCAAGGGTTTGCGCATTGCTTAGCACCACAGAGCTACAACAATTCAATACATCTGGTTTAAATTTTTAGATGAATAGCAGATGTCTACTGTATCTGTCAGTAAAGCTCAACATAGCTAAGCAATGATCCGCACCATGCAAACAAGCCCATGGAAAAACAATGTCATTAAAATTAAATACATCCAGTTTCAATTTTTAGATGTGTCGCAGATATCTACTGTATATGTGAACAAAGCTAAGCATAGCTGTGTAATGCACTGCACCATGCAAACAAGCACATAAATGTAAAAAAAATAAAAAATAAAAAAAAAATGCAAATTCTTGAAGTAAAATCTGGCGTTTGCCTTTTGGCCCAGGTTAATGGGCCGAAAGGTATTGTGCTGTGCTTACCAACTGTCCAGAATTTTTCTGGACATTCCACAAGTATGTGACCACCTCTGTAGTGTGGCTTACATGGATTCAATATCCATGTTACTGTGATCTTCCTTGGCGGTGCTCCATAATTAATATGTATGGCACGCTGCCAAGGAGAAAACATGGTTGTGTACACAGATACATTCTGTGTAGGTACTTCCCTGAGCCTACACAAATTTTATTGAATCCTGGGGGTCCTCTTTTAAAAGTCATATGTCAAAAACCTCTCTGTTGATCATAAAATATGTCTTGCAATACTCACTGATTTTTGTTTAATACTATCCAAAACTGACTTGCAGAAATTTCTTTATTAATATCATTTGGTTCTGTGATATCAAATGTCAGATCTATTAGGCTTCTAAAATTTGATCAGCCAGCTTTGGTTATATTTAGGGCAAATTATTTTACTTTAAGAACTGTCTCATGGCATCTGTATGTCTTGAGGTTAGCAAATGCAAACTCTGTAATTTATTAATCTGTGCAAAACATTCTGTTCAGTTTTCATAAACAATCACCTAGAGGTGAATTCCAGTCTATGCTTCTAGAAACAAAATGATAAAATATGTATGGTGATATAGACATCTACCTTGTAACTTACCGACAAGATTATAGAGTTCTGCTCTGGCATAATCACTGGCAAAGTTGTCTATGAAAATGATTTTTTGACATATTTTGAATAGAGGACTTTGCTGTATTTCTAGTATAAGCATGTTTTCTATTTTATAGTTGTATTGTATGTTTCTATTTTTATAATACTCATATAAAGCAGCACAAGGCAATGTCATATTGGTTACAAACACACAAACACATAGTGAAGAAATTTGATCTCTGACAAATTTATGTGAAAGGGGAGTTTTAAGAAAAATGTAATATCTGTCTTCTTATGTGGTCAATGGCTATGTTTCCAAGGATCAGACTTACTTGATCTCTTTTTGAATGCTGCTGTGCATATCTGATCTTATCAGAATCATTAATCACCAGCATGAGGTAAACAATGGACTCCTATTTTACCCATGAAGTATATCTCGATGTATCAGCAAAGACTTCCATGCTGGACTATTTTAAATTTCAAACTTCTTTCACTTTCTTCTTTACACTATCATGATATGTTACCATTTAGCTAATGGAAGTTTATGTATACACAAGAGTAAATGCTATTTGGGCTCTTTAGTTCATCACTTTGCTCAGATTAGTCCTTCTTCAGCACACATATATGACATAAGGTGAACATGCCTTTTTTTCAATTCCAGCTGCAGGTACTGAAAGAAAGAGAACCACTACAAAATATTTGGCAAGTGTTAAGCTAAAAGATTGTCTGATGTTCCCAATATTTTTGTAAATGATATCATGATGCCAGCATAACTGATAGGGCATTGTTTTATTTCACTGACAAAAGGGTAAAATAGTATCAAATGGTTTACTCTTCAGACTAAGTCATGTAACACAAGTTAATGGCACATGTTCTCCTCTAGTATTGATCTTTAGGTGCCAGTGGCTGGGACAGAAACCTGCTTGTCAAAAACTCACATATCTCTGTGTCAGTCCCTAGCAGTTCTTTCCAGTCATGTTCCCATATTACACTAATAGCAAAACCCCATTAACTCAAAACATGATACCTGTGTATTGTTCTGTTACACCCATGAAAGGAGCTCCCACTGAACTCAAAAACTTTCTATCCTCCATTTAGAAATGCAAAACCACATACAAATAGGGGCACACATTTACATACCTCTCAACCAGCAGACATTGAAAATCTAGATAAAAGCTCTTGAAAAGTAGGTACCTTTGGCTAAAAATGGGCAATAGATTAGCATAAAATGTACATAGCTAATAATATAACTCCTCTAGTATCCAGCAGGGTTATGGGATGTTAGCACTCATAAATACAAATTTAAATTAGCTAAAAGAAATAAAATGTTGCAAATTATAATCATATTTTACTGTGATGCAGGTGACTATTAGAATGTTCTTCAGTGGAGTTATTTATCACTTTTTGTCACTTGTTATTCATATCTTCATAACTGCATTCATATTGTTTTAACTTTGAAAGCTACATTTTATTGAGGGTCATGGCATACAGTATTATAATCGAAAACAAAAAAATAGAATGCTACTGTCCATTTATAGTACACAGTGTTTCAAATATTACTAGTTGTTTCTAGTAATTATGAATATATGCAATTTGCAAAATGAGGTATCATCCTATCTTAGTAAATAAGTTCCCAAAAAGGAATTTATTGCTGCCATGTGAGAGTTCAAGTAAGAATGAACAAAAGTGCACTGCCATGATGGACATATTCAGGAAGGTTACTGTGTGGTATACACTTTGTGGTAACCATTTCTGATTCACAGGCAGCCCAACTACTGTGCTTTAACACAAAGATGTGCAACACTGTGATGGACTACCTCTGTGGCTATTCTAAATGACCATAAGGTATTCTGGAGGAGCTGCCTATGCTAATTAGCCATGTACTCTCCACCAGAAATGCCTTCAATAAGGCATTTATGAAACCAAGTAATAACATGGCCAAAGGCTCACATTCATCCATCATGTTAGAGGTGTAGATCAGTGAGGGTGATACATGTTTAAGAAGCTTTCCAGTGAGTCAGCACATGCATATAAGTACTGAGCACATGCAAACAAGAGTGCCATTTTGAGTGAGCAGCCAGATTGAGAGCATATAAGTATGTAGTCAGGCAATCAGTTAGATAGTTTGTTTACGTTTATTGTATCTGCCATTTATCCTGATGTATTTGTATACAATAAATTACTTAAACAATCACCAAAGCCTCAACATTTTCTTAATGAACATGAGAAGACTGACATGGTGTCAGAATGGGTTACAGTGTTACAGCCATCAGGCAACTGGTTAAAGTTGGAGGAATATACAGGAGTGGATCAACCCTACTGCTCAAACAAATCACAAAGCAGGTCAGAAACAAATTCCATGTACTAAAACTACCCTAAATGATTTCTTTTGCTAGAAATATAAAATGAAGCACTCAGAATGCTCAAAACAAATGTCTTATTAAATGAAATGTCCAAAACTGTGATATATTGATAAAAATATTCAAAATAATTACAAAAATGTTTAAACAATATCCAAATCACATAAAATGTACAAAAAAGGGAAAACAACCGTATTTTTTCACTATGTGCAACTTTTTTGTATTAACTAATGGGAGAATTCAATAAAGTCTACACAGAGTGATTTTCCATGTAGACAGAGTGGCATGGATCTAAAATGGAAACCAGCAGCTGTGCAATCTAGTAAACAGAGCAGAGGGGTGTGCATGAGCATTTGGACACGGAAGTGTCCGTGGCATGCAAATCACCTCATAAGCAGGTGAAATCCATGGAAATGAGGGTGTTTTGCAATCCAGGAAGCAGACAGATATCTGTGCAGAACCCATGTTGGTGTCAGAAGTGAACACAGAAAATAACTGTGTACAGAAATGTAAAAATTGAAAAGGGGCTATAAAAGCCCAATTAGAAGGTCAGAAATGTCATGGTAGGCACAGATATGTGCAAAGCTATGCCCTGTGAGTCCAAAAACTAATGCAAAATAATATAAAATAATATATTTTTTAATACCCATATTGTGTTTGACCAGCTCGCAACAATGTGCAAACATGCCATTATGGTAAAAAATATATTAAAATGTTTAAAAACTGAAAATAAGACATATGTGAGAATAATGCATTATAGTGTCCTGCATGCAGTATGTACAATGGTAGATGTCAGTGGTTGCTAAGGAGGCAGGCCCTGGAATAGTGAAGTATCCAAGTTGTGTGCAAAGATCTGTATGCAAATGATCTAGGGTTACTGAATAGCAATTATGGACCACTGTATCCGCAGATAAAACCCTTGTAGCCCCAGAATGGTGTTGGTGTCAGTAGAACAGGTAGCTGACATAAAAAGGGGGTGTGTGTCACTATACGTGTAAGTGGATTGGAGCTCAGCGGCACCTGTTTGTGTGCTGCTCAGCTAAGCAGGGGTGTGTGTCTAGTACTGCTAGGCTGTGTTTAGCTGTGGGGCATCTATTTTAGCTGGTTTAAGCTATGCTGAGCATGCCCATGCATTGAGGAGGTGTCCAAACTGCTGAGCACTGGTTACACCAGTGCCGTGGGTTTGTGTGCTGTTCTGCAGT
Organism: Protopterus annectens; assembly: GCF_019279795.1. Classification (NCBI taxonomy): domain Eukaryota; kingdom Metazoa; phylum Chordata; order Ceratodontiformes; family Protopteridae; genus Protopterus; species Protopterus annectens. The sequence goes on from NC_056730.1 coordinate 1,025,338,197, forward strand.
GCTTAGCAGGGAAGGCAGTTTAAAAAAAAAGAAGAAGAAAAGGAAATTGCCTGGGAAAGCCAATCATGTAGAAAATGCTGATAACCCCTCTTTCACTTACACTGGCCTATTCAAACCCCTCAATGATATACCAGGAAGGTGGAATGCATAATAGTCAGCCAATCACACAGGCTGCATCTGTAGCACACCACTATAAAGTATGCATACACCCTGCAATCTGATTTCTCATTCATACTCTGCATCACTGGAGTAGAGTACAGACTTGATAATTTTAACTGACAGAATGCTAGGGGCTGCTGCTGTTCTGCTACATCTATATGTGCTAGAGAATGAGGACAGTGCTGATGCTAGTGCTGACAATAGGCCTAGACTGATAAGGAGAAGAGTGTTCAGACCCAGGGTAACCTTCCAGGGGCTACATGAGCTGGAGATAGTAGAGAACTACAGGGTGGACAGGGACATACTACAAGAACTCACCGAGCTTTGCAGCCCTCAACTCAGGCCCAGAGCCAACAGAGCGGAACCCATCCCAGTGAAAACAAAGGTATGTGTAGTATACTAGCTACAGGTACTTTTCAAAGACCAAGTGGAGACATGAACGTGGTCTCACAGGCATCTGCATCCAGGGTACTCTACCAGTTCCTGGTTGTCATGCAAACACATGCCGCTGAGCACATTTATTTACCCCACACCCTTGAGGAGAGGGCCAGCAGTATGTATTTCTTCCACAGTGTGGCACACTACTCTGAGGTACTGAGTGCCATAGACTGCACTCATGTACACATCAAAGCACCACCCGGTGAGGAGGGTAGAGTCAACATCAACCACAAAGAGTATCACTTCATCAACTCCCAGGTTATGTGCAATGCCCAGGGCATTATCACGAGTGTGTGTGCTGGCAGCCCTGGCAGTTATCATGACTTCAATATCTGGTACCCATCACAGCTGTACCAGCTGTTTTCTAGGGAGGGCATCCAGTACGGCGATCTACTGGGGATGCTGGCTGTGCACTGGAACCATGGATGATGACACCCATCAGAAATGCACTCACACCTACCAAAGAATGCCATAATAAGGCCCACATACAAACTAGGAACATCAAAGAGTGTGTGTTTGGGCTGGTCATGGTTCCACTGACTCAATATAGACAGTGGAGCCCTGCAATACTCTCCAGCCACATGTGCACAGATGTTCACAGTATGTGCCATGGTACACAATATGATTCTGCAGAAACAGCTGCAGTAGGATCATCACAGGGAAGGGACACACAGCCCCCCACCAGTACCAAGATCCCCACGTGGGACTTGGATGAGGAACCCCGCTGAGACTATCCCTGCATGCAGATGTAGGTATGCCCAGTATGCCCAACCTTGGCAAAGATGTAATGCATAGCACATGCACTGACAACCTAGGGTCCTAGGGGCTGACACCTCACTCTAACTCACATACATAGTAAAAAGGATGCCAGCCGTACCACACAACCTGTACCTTACCATGTATTGGCTGTGTACTGTGTGCATCAGACAGAGTCAGCCCTGAAGCACTATCTCAAGTACTGCAGTCACAAGGTAAGTCACTCTTCTTTACAATGAATGTATGGGGTACTAGACTATGGTAGCATATGTATGGACCTGCTGCATGTATGCAAGAGAATAGAGTGGACTACTGGGCTACCTGCAGAGAACTAACATCTATGTGGGACAACAGGTACCCTATGTCCAATACTGGCTACCCCATAATATGCAGTAGGCCACAAGGCAGCAAAACCCACTGAACTATGCGAGGAAAATGTCAAACGGTGGGGCCATAGGACAGAAGCATGACTGTCAATGATGGAGTCCCCTACCCCCAACACTGCCATCTTACCATACAAGTGCAGTGACAGTATGTTAGTAAGGTCATAGCAGTAGACAACACAGTCCCAGGGCTGTCCCAAACAACCTGGCAACATGTCCTATGTCCTCAATATGCAGGGGTCAAAGTTAGGTTTGTCTGCTGTTGATAGTGTCAGGTAATTAAGCTTCACTTTCTGGTGGCTGATGTGGCTTAGTGGGCTAAGTACATTGGCATGGTTGATGGTGTTCATGGCTCAAAGCTGGCTGCACCTACAATTTTGCATGTGCAGTACTCCTATGGTAGGAGTCACACAGACTGAAAAAATATGTCACTATATGTTACGGCAAGAAAGCTAGACAATGCCAGAGACAATAGAGGGACAGGGGGCTACAGTTATGAACATTCCACATGCTCTGAGTAACCTAGAAGTGGCTAGTATAACAGCAGGTTGTAACAAGTCAGAGTAGCAATAGGATGTACAGACGATCATGTAACTTTGTCAGTACCTACAACAAGTCAGTGGGCACCATCTAGCTGCATATTAACAAAACAACACAACTGTCTCAGGAGCAGAGCAGACATATAGGGTGGAATGCTTGATATCCTGCAAAGCATGTACAGTCAGACGTAAAGAAGTCTGTAACGCTGAGTGAGGTGTTACAACATGTACCCAAGTCACAGCATACCTACAACTACTTACAGCAGAAAATATGGACAAAGCCACGAACAGGAGTGGGACAAAGGCCCACATATAAGGAGAAGGATTAACTAGTAGCCACACAAATGTAGACAGTGCAGAGAATAACAGGTCATCCAGTAACATGAGTTTCCTGTTGTGGATGGAGTCAGTAAATCAACTGTGTGTCATCAATACTTAGCATCAATCTATAATGATCTGCCACTGATATATCAGAAAATCACACTGCTATGTAAAACGTACCAGACATATGATGCACAACCCTGTACAGTTGATTACAATCTGTATGCACCCTAGGTATGACTCAGATATTATGTGCAGCACAGAGCTGGGTAATCCCTCAAACATAATATCAGGGAAGGTGCTGGACTGTTGAATCAGGTGCAGCAGCCAACTGGCTGTAGCACACAAAATCCTGGACTGGAGTACAGGTAGGTCTGGCCTGGAGTCACCTTGTAAGTACTGATGGTCACACTGGGCATGCTTCTACACTTTGCTAATTTCAGCCCATGTCTGATGGCTCATATGCCTAAAGAACTGAGATGTGAATATATCACTGCGCATACAGACAGGTATGTATATGTCTCTGTCTCCCCCTATCCCCCTCAGACATGATTACCCCTTATCTATCAGACTGTGGCACACACACACACACACACACACACACACACACACACACACACACACACACACACACACACACACACACACACACACACACACACACACACACACAAACACACATACACATACACACACACATATGTGTGTGTGTGTGTATATATATATATATATATATATATATATATATATATATATATATATATATATATATATATATATATATATATATATATATATATATATATATATATATAGTTTCATAGTTTCATAGTTTCATAGTTTAGTACTAGGCTATCTGCCCTGGGGCATTTGTAAGCCTAGCCATAGTGATGTGGCTTTCGCCACCCCATGAAATGGTACAAAATGCACAGAATAGATTTAGAATACTGTGCCTCTGTCTAGTAGTGACACAGTGAAGGTCCCCTTATATAATAGAATTAGTTTACTGTGCCCCTGTCTAGTAGTGACACAGATGTGACCCCTGGGGTAAACTTACGATCTCCCATCCACTCATCAAGATTTCTCTTGAAGAGAGTCAGTGAGGGGCTCTGCCTAACATGAACTGGGATCTTGTTCCAGAGCATGGGAAGCCTCTGGGCTATGAATCTATCCCTCCAGCATGTCCTATTCATACTTGTGCCGAGGTTTAAGTCTTTAGCTCTCCTGGTCCTGATGGATTTGGATTTTTTGAGGTGGAGCATGTCCATCAGTTCCTGATTGGACATGGCCTTGTACGTCAGGCAGAGATCACCTCTGAGCAGGTGGTATGCTACTGAATAGAGCTGGAGTTTCTTTAGTCTGGCAGAATAAGACATATGTTGGAGACCCTTGATCCTCTTGGTGAGGTACTTTTGTGGTCTCTCCAGCTGTTGCAAATGCCGGGTGAGGTACATACCAAATGGGGCATTGTGCTCAATCATGGGTCTGATGAGGGAGGAGTATAGGGGTACAATGACATCCTTGGATCTGGATGTGAATCCCTTCATGATAAGGTGTGCAAGGTAGAATGTTTTTCTAACCACTTTGGCAACGTGGGTGTCAAATGAGAGGTCGCTGTCGACTTGGGTCCCTAGGTCTCTGATTACTTTTTCTGTACTCAGTGGGTTGCTGTCTATGTGATAATTTGTGGGTACTTTGTTTTTCCCAAAGGAGATGACTATACATTTTTTGGCATTTAGTTTAAGGCCATGACTCCAGCACCAGTTGTCCGTTTCTGTGAGGCCTTTTTGTAGGATGTATGTGTCCACTGGTGTATCGACTATGGTGCCTAGTTTGCAGTCATCTGCGAACTTTGTCAGCCACAACCCTCCCATGTTTGCTTTAACATCTGCAAAGTAAATGCCAAACAAGAGGGGTCCCAGGACAGATCCCTGTGGGACACCACTTGTGACTGGCTTTGAGTCTGACATTGCTCCAGCGATTTTAACTTTATGGGTTCTGTCCTTTAGCCAGTTTGCAACCCATCTAGTGACATAAGGGTTTACGTTTAAGCTTTTGAGCTTATCTATGATGCCTGAGTGGGGTATTGTGTCGAAGGCCTTAGCCAAGTCCAGGTAGGCTGTATGGACTGCTTTGCCCTCATCAATGGCTCTAGTGACTGTTTCGAAAAAGTCAACCAGGTTCAAAAGGCAGGATCTGCCCTTTACAAAGCCGAACTGGGTGGAGTCAAGTGTCTGTAGGTCCCCAATGTCTCTGTTTATGAGTTCCATAATGATTCTTTCCATAGCTTTGCAGACCAGGCTGGTTAAGCTGATGGGGCGGTAGTTCCCAGGGTCTGTAGAGGTACCCCCTTTGTGGAGTGGCACCACTGTTGCTGTACGCCAGTGTTCAGGTACATATCCTGTAGTAAGGCTAAGGTTAAATAGCATTTTATGTGTGGGTTTAGCTCCTCTTGGAGTTCACGTAGCACGCAACCCGGGATACCGTCAGGTCCCATTGATGCTGTGTTTTTAGCTTTGTTGAGGGTGGCTCTCACTTGGACATCTGAGATGACAGGGAGATTACATTCAGCTGGGATAAGTATTTCTTCTTTTGGGGGTGAGGGAGGGGAGAAATTTGCACTGAACCTGTCAGCCAGAATGTTGGCAATATCTGTGGGTTCAGTGTATTTTTTGTTGTTGTGAACTAACTCTGAGCATATCTGAGGGTTTCTGCCCAGGTTTCTAACATAGCTGAAGAAGGCTTTGTGGTTATCTTTAGTGTCCTTAGCGATTTTTCTCTCAAAGTTGGCCTTGGATGTTTTTATGAGAACGTAGTTTTCTGCTAGTGTTGATCAGAGATGTCTTCCCTTTATGGGATTTTGCTCTGTCATGCAGTAGCTTCCTTCTTTTGTTATACAATTTGTTAATGGCTGAGGTCCACCAGACAGGACGCTTGCCTTTGGTGGAGAGGGACTTGGATTTATTTGGGATTGCATGATCCATGCATTCTTGGAGATGTCCATAAAAAGCATTTGTGAAGGATTCGGCATTGTGGGATGTGGTATCCACTGGCCCAGTGGGCTTAAAGGATATCATCTCAGTCTTAAGAAGAGTGAAGTCTGCTTCTGGGAAGTTTTTCACTGTGGTCTTTTGTGCTGGGGGTGGAGGTGGGATATGTATATCCAGGGTGATTAGTATGTGGTCAGATCTCACTAGTGAGGGGTATACACCCGGTGTGGAGCATTTTGTCCCCATGTTTGTGATGATCAGGTCTAGTATATTATCTCCCTTAGTGGGAGAGGTGACTAGTTGTTCCAGTGCATTTGAATTTATGAATTCCAGGAACCTTTGGGCTAGGGTGTTAGGGCTAGAATAATGTACCCAATCTATGTTTGGGTAGTTGAAGTCTCCCAGTATGATGGTATTTTGTGATGCATTCATATCCTCCAATGTCTTCAGGAAGGCTGAGTGGGGTTCCTGAGATTGGGAGGGTGGTCTGTAACATGCTACCAGTTGTATAGCAGTTTTGCCTATGGTTAGTTGCACCCATATGGTCTCCGATGCTTCATGTGTTGCTACTAACCTGGAGGTGTGGGTGTCCTTGTTGAATATGGACACTCCCCCTCCCTTTGTGGTTCGGCCCAGGTTTTGGGGCCGAAAAGCATGATACGAGGTATAGCATGGTAGTGCTGGGGTGCTCTCAGGAGCCTTGAACCAGGTTTCAGTTACTGCATAGATGTCGATGTTCTCCATACTGAGGAGTGCATCGAGTGTCTGCATCTTGAGATTTAGACTTCTGGTGTTGAGCAGCATTACCCTTAGTTTTTTTCCATTTTTGTTTTCTAAGGAGGTGGGTTTGTCTTTTGAGCCTTGTCTAAAAAAGGCACTATGGGGGTGGCAAGAGCCTTAACCAATATTTGGAAGCCCAGTGGTGACAGGTGCAAGCCGTCCCTTGTGAAGCAGCATGGCTTTTCCAACATGTCATCCCAGGCAGACAGACATTGGATCCCCTTAGAATGACACCAGTACTTGAGCCAATTATTAAAGCTGATCATCTTGTCTTTGTATTGTGGCATCATTCTTGGTGAGGGAAAGATGCTGCTCAGGGTCAGGCTCATACCAGCCTGGGCTACATAATCAGAGAGCTCCTCTATGTCTCTTTTCATGTAGTCCAGGGAGGTAAGTCTCATGTCATTCACGCCAGCATGGACAATGACGGAGTCATATTTGTACTTGCTTTGGAGTGACCTGAGTGCGTGTGTTATGTGGCGGAAACTAGCTGCTGATAGGCAGCTCACAGTCACCCTCGCCTTGTTCAGCCTGGTAAGTGGGACATCAGTGTGTCTGACTATAGAGTCACCTATTACTAGTGTATCAGGCATGGTGTTTGGCCTTAAGGGCTGTGATTGATTGTCACACTGATTTATTGAAGTATGTGTTGCATGTGTTTTGTTTTGAGGTGGTGGATTTTTGGATGTCTGCTTTGGGAGCCTCTGTTGTTTTGGTAAGTTTTTTATTAGAGCCTCCGAGTATGTCTTTGTGTTTTTATGTGTTTGGTTTGCAGTTGTTGTAGGTCTATGTGGGACTGGGTTTGTTGTGTGTGTGGTTACCATCTCCTCCTGTCTGGGCATGCCAGCCCTGAGTTGAGAAAGTTCAGCCTCCAGTTTGGCTATATAGTTGCATCTCTCACATGTATTTGTGTTTGTTGGGAGGAGTAGAGGGTTGTCTGTGTGCATGAGACAATTGTAGCATTGTCTCAAGATACCCAAATTAACCAGCTGAACTGGAAAGGATGCCAGTAATCTACCACTCGACATGCTAGAACAGTATAAGGGAGTGCTGTGCCTTTAAGGGAAGTGGATATTCACAGGGGTGGTAGGTGGATGTAGTGCTTACTTAGTACGAGAGTGTTTACTTAGTAGAGAAGTTTTGAGAACAAGTGCTAGGCTTATAATATAGCGAGTAGTCTGATCATACTAAGAGTAGAGGTTCCTTAAGGAAAAATTTGAAGAGCAGACTTGGCGGAGCCAGAAGAAGTTTAACCTTGTTTAAAACAACCGCAAAGCCGTGCAAATGAGGATTTTAAACAGGGAACTTCAAAAGAGCTAGAAATGGTCCAAAACAACCAATTACTACAGCTCTTGTGCTGAGGTCACTTCCTACAGGGACAGGTAGGCTGCTCAAGGCTCCCCACTCCCACTGGTGAGCAAAGAAACTTCCCTCTATCCAAGTAAGGTAATGGACAACACAGGAACTACACCACAGCCCAGAATACAGCAATGCCTGTAAACTGGTCTAAACTAGTCGAGGAGAGGCAGGAAAACAAGGATTATTTTTTTGCTTTTTTTGTTTTTAGATAGAAACACACAGAAAATGCAGAAACAGTAATAAATCAGTTACACAGGCTAGCACACTTTAGTGGGCAGCCTCAACAGTTAAATTAAACAAACAAACAAACAAACTTTCAATCAAATTCAACTAAAATGTAACTTTAAGTGCAGATATTAAAATAATGCAGCATATATATATATATATATATATATATATATATATATATATATACAGTTACATTATTTTTAATATATTATTAAATAAATAAATAAAAATAAAAAATAAAAATATATAAATACACACGCGCACACACATACACACACACACACACATATATATATATATATATATATATATATATATATATATATATAGCCACATAAAGGTGTAGACCGATGTAGTGTTACAGCTATTTGTACACCAAATGTAACCAGTGGCATGTGGAGGTAGTACTCTGAGCTGTAGTAGGTTCTAGAAGGTAAGCAGGGATTCTAATTTCACATCACCCACCTTGTGTGTGTGGTGTGTGTATATGTACATATTTCCCATACAGCAGTACAGCCATCCCTATCAGGCCTATGTCTGTGCAATGGTCAATCATTTTATGGCCCTCTTACTAGTGTCCTCCACAACAGTGGCCTCCTTGTCAACAACTGCTGATGTTTTCCACCTTAACAGCAGTGGCAGACACTGCTAGAACACATGGGGTCTGTGGCACATGCAATAACAATGTAATACAATAGTGTAAACTACTAGATAGTTAGGGGTTCTAATCTCATAAGGGGCAACTCAGTCTGTGTGTAAATCTAACCCCTTGCAGCAGTGAGTCTGTTCCACCTATCTCTGTGCAATGGTTATACATTTTAGGTGCTGTCAACTTCCCTATTGTCCTCCTTTACAGGGCCTGCTGATGTCATCTACTGTAACAGCACTGGCAGACACTCTCAGAACACATAAGCTCTGTGTTGCATGCGATAAGTGCGTAGCATAGTAATATATACTGCTAGATAGGTAGAGGTTCTAAACTCATAAATGGCAAGTGT
>NC_056730.1:1025352147-1025387147 GCF_019279795.1 Protopterus annectens
GACATTTTAATAAAAAAATCAGGTGGAAGTGTTATGATAGGGATTAAAGATAGCTATGAGACAATTGATTATTACATGTTCAATGATAACACCAATGCTATAGACTGTGAAACTGTGACAATAAAGACAACCCTGGAACATATAACAATTGTTGGAGTGAACAGACCACCAAAGTCAAGTGCAGGTGACCTAGAGAAATTCATACATTTCTTACATGAAACACAGGAGGGAAGAATAATATTAGCTGGGGACTTAAATTTACCAGAAACAGACTGGAATAATATTGATTCAACAATGTTAGTAAGGAAATTATTCACAGAGTATATTCAGGAACAACAAATGCTTCAGATTGTAAAAAACAACTACCAGGGGACGGAATATACTAGATATTGTTTGTGTTCACAAATAAATTACTGTAACTTCAAGTCAAGTTTTACCACCACTGATGTGCAGTGATCATGGGGTCATAAAGGTTAATTTGTTGCTTGATAATTCTGCCAAACTGGAATCTAAGCCAATGCGCAGAAGGTTAATTACAGATTATAGGGAAGCAAAACAGTTACTATATAAAACTAACTGGAGTGAGGTGTTCAATGGAAAAACTGCAGATGGAATGTGGAAAGTTTTGAAAGAGAAATTGTTTGAGTGCAAAAAGTAAAAAAAAATGTTTAACATCAGGATCTAGACACGCAACATCAGGGGGTATAATTCCATAAGAACAAGATATCTGATTAAGGTGTGAGACAAAAAATATAAGAAATGGAAGAGAGGTCGAACTACAACTTTGAAAACTGAAATAAACGAGCTGGACAAACAGATTAAGCATAGTGTTAGACAAGATCAAGAAAAATTTAAAGAAAATTTATATAAAGATATTTAGCATAATAGGAGACCTTTTTATAGATACATAAGATGTGGAAGAAGTAAAGATACAGATATTGATAAACTGTGTGCAGATTCTAAAATTTATTCTCAGACACAACAGATTGTATATATATTTACAAAATCTTATGCAAAACAGTTTGGCTCCACAAAAGGGGTGGTAAGTTGTCCTTGTGACATACTGGTAACCCCAGATACTGGAATCAAATTAGATTATATTGAAAAAGAACTGTGCAAATTGGATCCAAACAAAGTGCAGGGAGGAGACGGAATAAGTAACAATGACCTGAGAACACTTAAGCAAGAACTTACACTGCCATTACATCTATTATTTATTAGGTCATATAAATATGGGGAAATTCCTCAAGATTGGAGACATGCACTTATTAAACCTGTCTTTAAGGGAAAGGGTAGTAGGACAAAATCAAAATCATATAGACTCTTAAGTCTACTTTCATGTTGTGGAAAAATAATGGAGAAGGTAATACTGGATAAGTTATTGTCAGAACTGGATAGGTTGGGACTTGAAACCATATATCAGCATGCATATGTTGAAAATAGATCTATTACCACCTGTAACATGATGTTCTTTAACAATATAATAACAGGTATGAATGAAAAATTGTGCTGTGATGTGATTTATATAGATTTAACTTCAGTATTTGACAGGGTCATGCACAAAACACTGATCTATAAATTAATACAACTAGGTATTGATGTACTGTTGATAAGATGGATAGCTGCATGGCTTACAAATAGGGCATGGCACATATCACACACCAACTGGACAGGTGAAATCCTTGGTTACAGTCAAGGTGTCCCACAGGGCTCTGTACTAGGCCCTTACTTGTTTAGATTGTATCTTTCAGACCTTACTTTTTCATCTGAAGTGTTCTACAGTCTATATGCTGACGACCTGAAATTGGGTAAACTGATTACAAGTGTTACAGATAAGGCATGTCTGCAAAATAATTTGACTAAATTGACCATTTGGGCACAGGAGAATAATATGTTGATAAATACACCAAAAACTAAGCATATGAGATTTGGGACACATAAACTGAAAGGTGAATATTTAATACAGCACACCGTGATTGAAACTGTAGACTCATTTAAGGACCTGGGTATATGGGTAGATTCAGCTACGAGTTTTTCTAATCATATCAACCAATTGGCTAATGATAGTTATAGAACTATAGGTTGTATAAAAAGATTTATAAAGTCTAGGAAATCAAACATAATGAAGTAATTGTTTGTTAGTTACATTAGACCCAAACTTGAGTATGGAATAACTATGGAAACCCTATAGGAAAACAAGCATGAATATACTGGAAAGAGTACAGCGGAAATATACTAAGGGCATCCATGGATGTGAAAATCTAAGTTATTATGAAAGACTAAAACATCTGAACTTGTGCAGTGCCTATTACAGATATTTAAGAGGAGATATTATTCAGGTATATAGGGCATTTATGGACAACTACCTCTAGCAATGTTTGGGGTTATCAAAAAATACTAGAGAATCATCAGATAACCTATGCTAAAGATTCTATAGGAATGAGAAGTGTACTAATTGGTTCTCTGACTACCACATTACATTAAAGAAAGTACTGGCTTAGATATTTTTAAGAACAACCTGGACATTTATTATGGGAACAAGTGTTTTTGCATACTGGCAGGTTAGAAGGGCTTTAATGCCCGTGCTTGAAACATTTGTATGTATGTATGTATGCTCAGGGTCAGATGTGGTACTAGTCGCTGATGGTGACTGGTGTCTCCTGGGCCCATGTCCCTCACAGGACTGCCCAGGACCATGTGCCCATGGCCTGGCACTTCATGGTGTGGACAGCACCCTCCCTTCTGTGGTGCTGGAGGTACTGCCACTATGGGATAGTGAGTATGCATTGCCATGTGGACTCTCAGCAGATGTTGTTGCTGACCTACACCCACATGTCAAATGCCCTACTCCCACCACATGTTGTAGCACAGACAATGTGCGGTCAAGGACTGACAATGTTTCACCCCACTGTCTGTCCACTACATCAGTGAAATGATGCATGGCATCATCAATTTGGTGGAGGGAGTCATGGATGTCAGAAAGTGATGCATCCATTATCCTGAGCATCCATCTGATGTTGCATTCAGAATGTGCCTGTGCCTCCATGATGGACCAAAACATGCATCGGGTGACTCATGATGGGACACCTGTGACAGGTGTTGGATGAGCAGCAGTACTCCTTTGAGCACTCTTGTCAATCTGCCGTGTGGGACTTCACCAGCTCTCTGGCTATGGCCAGTGTCATTGATGCCATTGTTGCCACACTATTCTGTTTGATGCTGCTACACTCTGACTGTATGATATCTGTGGCCACAGGGGACGGGGTATGTGTGGGTGTACTGACTGTGTATGGGTAAAAAGGGAGGTGAAGTGAGATTTCAACCCATGGGACAGATTCAGCCACCAACATCTCACCTGTGCCTCACTATGGCCACCATCATCATCAGAGTCTGATGAAACACTGACATCAAGTTGTGAGGTGGACAAACTCCAACCCCCATGGTCACCTGTGAGGAGGAAGAGAAAATAAGTACATCACTACCTGCACTGTTATGTGGGTCTATATCACGACATCGAAAACCCGTATAATCGAACACACAACACCGACACACATAGCGCGAACTGCAAATATGCCAAACCCCCTAAACCGTGAATTTTCAAATCTCGAACCATCATAGTTGGCCAACACCACCGCGTGCTACATACTACATACCCAAACATAATAAATAAAACATATACATACACTAACCAAACCCTACTTCTAACCCTACACTAAACCTTACATACATTACTGTCTATGCACTTACCTTAACCCGCACCCTAACCCTAAGGTCTGTAACTATCGCACACTTACCTTACGGAGCTATACAGCAGACAGACCAACCATGACACTTCGACATTTTGTGTTTCGCGGTTTTGAACGTTCGCCATTACCATAGTTCACGCTATACATGTCTGTCTTGTGGTGTTCGCGGAAATGGGATTTCGATCTCATAATATTGACACTGTTATGTATGGTGATCTACACACACACATATACAGGTGAGGTGACACAAGTGCAGTACACAAACCACATTTTATTTCTGATCCCATGCACAACACATATGCAGACTATGACATACACACACAAGACTGGCCAAGTAAATCACATGCACTGCAGCTATGTCTGGTTAATGTTGCCACTACTATACACCTTTGAGATGATATTAGTAATATGTCAGTGATAAACCTCCACCTAAAACACAGTACAACTGTCTTCAGCATACTATTGCCCCCTGCATAGCAGACTGTATGGACCTTCACAAAAATAAGTTCAAATATGTTACAGACCCTAAACATACACTACTGCAATTACCAATACAATGCACTGCAGTTAACTCCTCCGAGACTGAACATACAAGTAGTGTACTCTGGCTAAGCGTATCAGTTGTGTATACAGCAAAATGGCAGCCCTTAACATTGTTTGGGTATATATGAACCATACAAAATCATTATCACACTCACCAGGTACAGGACGTTGGACTCTGGCCACACCTGACGTACATATGGAAAGGTGAGGGAGAGGTATTGTCAGCAATAACAAGTGTGGCATTGTTACAGGATAATATGTGCATATAGCAACATGTACAGTAGGTACTGTGATACTGCCTATATTGCTGACATTCTGAGTATGTGTGCACAGGTGTGCGTTACAAACAACCCCCAATGCAGACTGACCTGACATCAGTGTACTGGTATGCAGAGGCTGCCACAGTGACTGATACAGTATTATGGAGATGCACACAGGAGGCTTACCTGGACACTCCTCTGCTGTGGAGGCTGTGGCACCCACCTCCACAATGTATGGGGTGATGGATGGTTGGGACCTGGTGGCTGATCCCTGGTTCACCAGGAATTCCTCTTTGGCTGAGAGTGGTTCTACTGCTGCAGCCTCTCCACCAGTGGCAGCACTGTCCATGGCCACAGCAGCAGCCCTTCGTCATGCAGCATTTACTATATCTGTCACCCTGTGACAAACCTGCTCATAGTTTCTGTCCTGTAGCACTACATGGTTGACTGCTGTGACAAGGTCAGCCCACACTGCAGAACATTGATCATGATTGTGGTGAGTCCTGGAGAGCAGAATGATGTGATGCAGTCTTAGGGCATCCAGGATCCCATCATTCTCCACAGCTGTAAACGGCAGGTGCCTCCATCTATACATCCTTTCTGAAAGACTGTACTGTAAATTTGATATGGGACACTCCTCCCAGTCTAGTGTCATTACCTCATTCTACCTAATCCAGGGAGAACATTTGAAAAGGCCAGCCCACTTAGTTTCTGCTCCTCCTTTCCCCTTTCCACTTTACAAAAAAAAAAAAAAAAACATCTAAGCTTGTTTCCTACTTTTCCTGTAAGTCATCTAGTCCAGATACAGATTTGCTGTATCCAGGACTGTTTGTAAGCTTCTGAGCCCCCAAGCCTTTCTGTGTTGGAGGGAAGCCTTCTAGCTTAATTTTGTTTCTTAGGACTAGCCAGTTTTTTAGTTTCAGCACTCAGATCTGTTTCTTTGAGCTCAGCACTTGTTCAGAACTCATTGCAAGCACTAAATAAGCTACAAATTACTACAGCACTTACTTGTCTAGAGGAAAACAGTTTTTAATACTTAATAAATAAGCACCTATCCAGGCATGTCTAAGGGTCAGCTCCCGGTGTTTTCTCCTGTCCACCTGATGAATCTGGGCATCTTGGGGCAATGCATTAATTGCCTCATGTACACAGACAACCCTCTCCTCCTACCACCCAACACTACAACCTGTGAGAGATGCACTTATATAGCCAAACTGGAAGCAAAGCTCTCTTCACCCAAGACTGGACTAGACAGACAAGAGGAGATGGTAAACACTTGCACCACACCAAATTCATCACATAGTCCCTCAAAACCTACACCACCAAAACACACACATAGAACCACAAAACACACACCTACATTCACAGATGCTCTCAAAAAAATCTACCCAAGCAACAGGGACCTCCAAAGCAGAAACGCAAGCAACCTCCACCCCCCCCCAACACAACCCAAATGACACATAGCCCACAAACTCAGTGTGCCAGTCAACCACAGCCCATAAGGCATAACAAAGCACCCAACACTCTAGTCATAGGTGACTCTATAGTCAGGCACACTGATGTTCCACTCACCAGGCTAAACAAGGAGAAAGTTACTGTCAGCTGCCTGTTGGGTACCAGGATCTGCCACATAACGCACACACTCAGGTCACTCGACAGCAAGTACAAATATGACTCTGTCATTGTCCATGTTGGTGTGAATGACCTGAGACATACCTCCCTGGACTACATGAAAAGAGACATGGAGGAGCTGTCTGATCTTGTAGCCCAGGCAGGTATGACCCTAGCCCGAGTAGCTTCCTGCAATCACCCAGAATGATACCACAGTACAAGGACAACATGATTGACTTCAACAACTGGCTAAGCTTCTGGTGTCATTCTAAAGGGATCCAGTATCTGTCTGCCTGGGATGACATGATCAACAAACCACAATGCTTTGACAGAGATGGCCTGCACCTGTCGCCCTTGGGATTCTGGATACTAGCTAAGGCTCTTGCCACCCCTATAGTGCCTTTTTTAGGCAAGGTTCAAATGACAAATTCACCACTGTAACAGGTAAAAAGTCTGAGGGTAATACTACTCAATGCTAGAAGTCTAAACCTCAAAATGCACTCAATCGAGGCACTCCTTAAAATGGACAACATCCACATCTGTGCAGTTACAGAGAACTGGTTCAAGACTCCAGAGAGCACCCCTGCGTTACCAGGCTGTAATTCATAACACACCTTTCGGCCACCTAACCTGGACCAAAACACTAAAGGTGGAGGTGTGTCCATATTCATTAAGGATATCCACACCTCCAGGCTAGTTGCTCAGCATAATGCATCTGAGATTATCCAAGTGCAACTAACTCTGTGCAAGACTGCAATCCAAATTGTAGCTTGCTACAGATCCCCCACCATGCCCCAGTATTCCCTCTCCTCATTTCTTGATACACTGGAAAATGTTAGGGTACAACCTAACACCCTAATAATGGGCGATTTCAACTACCCCACCATTAACTGGGAAAGTTACTTATGTACCAACTCTTGTGCTCAATGTCTTCTGGAATTCATAAATTCCAACGCCTTGGATCAACTTATCCACACTCCCATCAGGGGCAGCAATATCCTAGACCAGGTCATTACCAACATGGGCAACCAGTGTTCCACACCAGAGGTCAATTCCTTGTTGGTCAGATTCGACCACAAGCTAATCACCCTAGACATCCACATCCCACCCCCACCCCCCATTAGGGAAACCACCGTAAAAAAATTCTCCAAAGCTAACTTCACACTCCTTAAACCAGAAGTGGTAAACTTCACGACACCCATGCTGATGGACAATAGAGGTACGACTGCTGAATCCTCTACAAATGAACTTTATAAGTACTTACACGAGTGCATGGATCGTGCAGTCCTTAACAGAGCCAAGATGTTATCCTCCAAAAAAAGGAAGCAAATCTGGTGGCCCCCTGCCATAAACAAACTCTACAACAGATGAAAGAAACTGTTGCAAAAAAGGAGGAACTCCCTGGTCAGCCTCATTAAGAAGCTGAGATCCCTCATAAAATCCTCCAAAGCTAGTTACGAAAACAAAATCACTACTGATTCAAAAGACAACCACAAAGATCTGCTCTGACTTACAGCACAATGGCACTAAATATACAGAACCAACTGATGTTGCCAACATCCTGGCAGTTAGGTTCAGTGCTAACTTTACCCCCCCCCCCTCATCCCCTAAAGGGCCCATCTCTATACTGGAGGAATGCAAAGTTCCTGTAATCACTGCTGCACAGGTAAAAAACACACTCCTCAAAGCCAAGAACACAGCATCCATGGAACCTGACAACATCCCAGGCTGTGTTCTACATGAACTACCACAAACTGGGACCCCACCTAAGTACCATGTTCAATCATAGCCTCACCTCAGGCTTTGTGCCCACTGAATGGTGCACAGCAATGGTTATCCCACTCTACAAAGGAGGAGCCACCATGGACCCTGGGAACTACCACCCCATTAGCCTGACGAGCCTGGTCTGCAAGGCTATGGAACGTATCATCATGGAACTTATAAACAATGACACTGGTAATCTCCAAACTCTGGATCCTACCCAGTTTGGGTTTGTAAAAGGCAGATCATGTCTCCTAAACCTGATAGACTTTTTTGAAGTGGTCACCAAAGCTGTCGATGAGGGTAAGGTGGTTCACACAGCCTATCTAGAGCTCGCCAAGGCTTTTGACACCATCCCCCACTTTGGAATTATAGATAAACTGACTATACTAGGTATAAATCCCTATGTCACAAGATGGGCTTCCTACTGGCTCACTCACAGAACCCACAATGTGAAAGTAGCAGACTCCAAATCCAACTTCAGACCAGTGACAAGTGGAGTACCACTGGGTTCAGTCCTGGGTCCTCTCCTGTTTGGTATCTACTTCTCCAAAGTACAGGCTAATACAGAAGGTCTTTGGTTAATGAAGTTCACAGATGACTGCAAACTAGGAGCCATAATTAAAACTCCTAACAATGTGGACATCCTAAAAAAGAGCCTCACTGAGACAGATGTCTGGTGTCAAAGCCATGGCCTCAAGCTCAATGCCAAAAAGTGCATTGTCACCCCTTTTGGTAAAAACTCTGTACCATGAACTACCACACAGACGGTAGTCTACTTAACACCGAAAATGTGACAAGAGACCTTGGGACACAGGTGGACAGTAGTCTCTCCTTTGATAATCACATTGCCACAGTAGCCAGGAAATCCTTTTACGTGACATACCTCATCACAAAAGTTTTCTCATCCAGGAAAAAAAGAGGTCATTGTTCCCCTCTACTCGTCACTCATTAGACCCATTATAGAGTACAATGCTCCTTTTGGTATGTACCTCACAAGACATCTACAACAACTGGAAAGGCCACAGAAATACCTCACAAAGAGGATTACCAGCCTCAAACAGATGCCCTACGCAGACTGTCTCAAAAAACTCCAGCTTTACTCCATTGCATATTGCCTACTCGGAGGCGATGTCGACCTAACATACAAAGCTATGTCAAACCCAGAGCTGTTGGACATGCTCCACTTAAAGAAATTCCAATCCCTCCGAGCTACACCCTCTAGGGACCTAAACCTTGTCACCACAATAAACAGAGCATGATGGAGGGATAGATTCCTGTCCCAGAGACTTCCCATACTCTGGAACAAACTACCTATCTATATCAAACAAAGCTCCTCATTAGTACTCTTCAACAAAAATCTTGATGATTGAATGGGAGATAGGAAATTCACCCCGGGGATCACTTCTGTGGCTCTGCTTGACTGGGGCACAGGAAAATAATTTTCTTGGGTGGCAAAAGCCATGGTACTATTTGGCTAGGCTTATATAGGCCTTAGGGCCAATAGCCTAGCAAGTACCTATGAACCTATAAACCTATGAACCTATGAACATCACAGGACCACATACATTGCTCTCCACTATGTGCAGACCCTGCACATTCATATTGGCCTGCACTATGCACTGCTACCTCCCATGTCATACCCTGCCATCTATCAAAACAATCTGTATGTGGCTATCAGCAACATAGTAGCAATACCGGTTATGTCCCTGTGTGTTGTGATGGAGTGTGTTGAATGTCTACAGTCCCATCAATGCCATCTACTGTGTCATGTCCCCTATGGCCAACATCCAACTACCATGCCAGACAGCCACTGTTCGACAAATAGATGTGTGTTATTACAAGTATATTAGGATGGTCCAGCAATATCCGTGTGCCACAATGACAAACAGCAATGCAAATGTGCTGTAGGGTATTTTCCCTGTAGGTTTCCTGCTTCTCCAGTACACAGATGTTTGCGGAATGTGCACGTGTGCTTGATATATGTGGTCCCTTTACCAGAAACATGTGGGTGTCTGGCAAATAGTTGAACAATAATTGTTGGCTGTGCTTATAATGTGGAGAATTTGGTTGTCACATGGCAGAACCCTCAAAAAACAATTTATGCTACATTTATATTTATTACTGCATTCATACCTTTACATTGTATGATCATTATGTACACTCTGTCACTGAGGTTGGGCCTGTGTCCCTCCACTACTAATGGCTATGACCTGCAGTCTTGCTGTATGGGGTTGCCAGGTATGGTAGCCATAGCTGTCAAATGATGAGATACGAATGTCAACAACACAGTGACCCAGCCAGAGTACATCAGGGACAGTCAGGGACATCAGTACAATGTCTGAACTATTCCTGTGTGACATTCACAGACTGAGAGGAGTTGAATGACAGTACATCATGTGATATGCCATCTGTATCCACCATTACTCACTGTCACTATGTCTAACACACAATTCAGTGGCATTCGTACAGGAATCAACCATTGTAGGTGGGAGTGAGAGGGCCACAGCTGTGATCTAAGTCACAGCAGGCAGAGTTGAAAGGCATGGCTATAACTTTTAGACAGCAGGCTATCAGCAACATGCCATTCCCAGAGATGTACTAGAGGATAACTGCATCCTCCCATCTGCATCCCATTAGATGGGGACTTGTATTACATACCTGGTAGAGTGCTGTAATCCTTTTGTGCAGAAATCCTGAAGAAAACTGATTCTGAAATCACAGTCTGGCTTGGTAAAGCAAGTTACAGACCTGTTTACCATAGGCAGCTGCTTATATTTTGTAGGTAATGCTCAATAACAAGTGATTGCTTGTGCACCAATCAGTGGCGCAGACTTGCTAATTGCATCCAGAACAGCTGGGTTGCAATTTCATTAGCCAATGACATGGCACAGCAGTGCAGTATTTAAGGCCTTCATGCAGGCCTTGGCCCCTTTCCTAGACACCGAGAAGGACATTATTGAGGTGTGGAGACTACAGCATCACAGAGAGTAGGTACAAATACTGTCCACTGTTGGGATTTATGTGGTATGTCCACAATGTGCACGTTATGTTTTGCCATTGTCAAATGACTTTCTGATTATGTGGCAGTTCATTGTTAAACAATGTGGGTTGAGGGCAGTAAGGAAGAAGACAGATGTGAGTATCAGACGTCATACACATTAGAATATGCATGCTGCTGCAGTACATGCTGGTCTATCAGTTATGTATGTTTGTAGGGGCAGACTGTGATACATGTCCATGTTGCTTGACCTCTGCCCTCCCACACCTTCATGTATGGGTGTATTGTGGATCCCTTGTTCTAGGGTGTTGTGAGGTATGGTAGGTCTGTAGCAGGTAGCTGAACATACTGCTGCATTTGTTGCAGCCTGCAGCTGCTGATTTTTGCACAGGACTCATACTGGGGAGTATGAGCACACTGGAGGACAGCAAGCTGTATGTGTCAGTGAGGGAGCAGTATCAACTCTGTCATTACAGCAGATCCAGGGTGAGGGCACCCATAACAGTCCAGGTGAGGCATGTGCTTAAGGTCCATATGTTATGTAACAGTGCCAATCGGAGAGTGTTAGGCAACATATAGATAGCCTATACATATTTGCGCAGTGTGTCCCTACCTACAAGCCTTTGACATGCTAACATGGGTAGCAGTGAATGCAGTAGCAGCAACCTGTTTTGGTTAAAATTGCAGGACTCAGTCATTATTAGTTGTATTCACAAGCATGTAATTGAAATGCAACATATTAGATTCAAAGCCAGGACTGTGGGTGGCAAAATGTACAGCATGCTAGGGACTTAGCAAACTGAGCTACTGAGTCAATACTGCAGCGAGTGTATTTTCAACATATATGTGCATGCATACAGTCTCTTACACACGAGTCGCATTAGCATGTGTGTTTGGATGGGTATGACATGTGACACTGAACTGTCTGTCATGATTTTGTAACCTCACTCAGCACTGACTTGTTAGTACCTTAGTGCATAGAAAAGGCTTTGTGACAACTGTGCCAAAAGTAGGCAGCACAACTGTGGATATTCTGCAACAGTTTGTGCAGTTGACAGCTATACCTGCTATCCCAGGCCACACATACATCCATCATTATTTATTTGGATGTGTACTGGTTTGGTGTCTACATCACAGTTCCAAGTACACTGACAATTTTCCCATTATATGTACGACCAGTTTGTCACTAGCAATCAGGATATGTTTATGGAAACACCTGCTTTACTTCAGAGCTGAGTGGCCTAGTGGACAAATGCATTATGCTGTAGTTGACAGGGTCTGGGTTTTGAGACTTGACAGCAGTGATTATTTTGCAGATGTGCCTAACAGTGTCAGAAACAGAGAAGGTGATTAAGGCAGTTTTAAGCGGTTTTGCGTGGCACGCCACACCACTTAGCTCTATTTAAACCTGCACTAATTTTAAAAATAGAAAAGAAAAAAGGGGTCATAGGAAAGTGGGGAAATGGGGGCAAGTGGGGGAAAACATACTGAAAGGCAGGTAATGATGTGCAGGACAGGTGTAGGAAAGGACCATAGCTCTCCATTTCTTCTACAGCAACAGCTGTGCAGGTTGTAGTGAATTTGGAATTTGTAGCCTCACACCCCAGAGGAAGAGGTGAGGGTGACATAACTGTGTTGATTAATTCATGTAATGATTGATTGTGTCCAGTGGATGTGGGTGTGAAATGGAGAGCTATGTATAGGACAATATTTTTTTTGTGGAAAGATGCCCTTTTGTTTTCAAGGAGAGTGTGGAATGTTGGTGAAGGGATATAGGTACATGTGGGGAGGTTTGTTGGGTAGGAGACATATTTGCAAACAGACAAGACAGGCAAGACAGCATACAGGAGTGGTGTGTGACACATGAGGGAGGTAAACACCTTGAACAGGGAGGGTGTTGTGGAATCAGAGAGCCATGTGCCTCCAGACAGCAGTAGTGAGCCTGAGCTCCCCACCCATTGGCAGTCAACACTGCTCCTTCATTGCCCCGAAGGTGGCTGTGCTGGGAACTGGGCACTGGGGCCACCTTGCCCCTCCAAGTTGGTCAGTCTTCCCTCAATCTGGTGCAGGTGATCCTTGTAGCCATGGTGCATGATCCTGTGCACCATCCCTGGGAAGCTGTTGCTGGGTCACAACCCCCCCCTCCATGTCTGCTCTGTGGGGTGGGCCCTGTCCCCTGAGGTAGTTCCACCCATAGGTGGTGCGGGGCCAGTGGAGGGGGCAGCACCAGGTTGGGTCCCAGATGTGCTGGGAACCTGTGCCATGGTTGGCTGAGGTAGGGTAGGCAGATCGCCAGGAACTGACATCCCCAGTCGAGCTATGGTGTTGAGGTATTTCAAATTGTATAGGTTATGAATGAACAGAACATTTCTTTAGTTATAACAACATGCCAGAAAGTTGCAAATAACCCAGTAACATCACATTGCATAGCATATAGGACAGAACAATAAGTGAGATAACAGTATAGTAACAACATGCCAGCAACAGTTACATCATAAGGCCAATAACATTGGTAATTCAACAAGGTATATTAGTATGCAACCATTGTAATACATAACAATAATAAAACACAAGGCCCTACATAAATAGTGAGAGTAACAGGGTTGCCTGACCTTCTCTAGCATGAGTGATTGGTTGAAAGAGCAGGGGCTAGCAGGACTGGGTAGTAATTCAAGCTTCTAGATTCTTCCATCTTTTCTGGTATTTAAACCCTGTGTCTGCAGGGGGCTGTGCTTGTTTTTACCAGGCTGTGAAGTGATGATTCATTACTGTGACAAAGCAGAAATTCCCTAAGACTCCAAGAGCAGAATAAGTTTTTTCTTACATTTATTTCATTGAATTGCACTTCTTAACACTTATAATTGTGTTACACAGCTAATCTACTGCATTGCACTGTTATAACACTTTTTTACTGTTTCACTGCATTTGTGCACTGTTTTATACTGTCTTAACTGTATTTTCCATTGCTAGATAGTGTTTCATTACTGTAATTGCATTTTTATTGAATTACTTAACTAAAAACTGCTTTTTCATACTGAGAGTTGTATTTTCTGTTTGTGAGTAGGTAGTAGCTGTAGTATAGTTTCCCACCCTCCGTCCTTGTTGGTCTCTTCTTGTTATACTTGGCTTTGCAGTTGCCTGCCCCTACTGTAAATTTGATCTGAGACACTCCTCCCAGTCTAGTGTCATTAGCTCATTCTACCTTATAAAGAGAGGTCATATGAGAAGGCCAACCCACTTAGTTTCTTAACCTTGAATTATATTTTGTTCCTCTTTTCTCGCTTTCCACTTTATAAAAAAAACACTTTGCTATAATCTGCCATTGTAAGAATCTCCTTGTGTTCTCTCTGAGTGTTCTTCTCAAAACAATCTGGAAATATAGAGCTGATAAGTATATTTGTTGGCACTTTTTAACTGTTCAGAGTTCTGCACTGTCTTAATTTTTGCTTGGCTGAATCATTTATATATTTGCTGGCATTGTTTTCTGTTAATTTAAGTGCCTCCATTTTGAAATTTCTCCCTAAGTTACTGCTTTCTGCACATGTTTTTAGTCATTTTTAATTTAATTGCATTCATTTAAACTGTATTTGCTTTAATATTGCTCCACACTCAAGTTTGATAACTTGCACTGTGTTTGAATTGTTTTTACTGCTGTTTTAGCTGCTTTTCTGTAAAAAAAAAGTTCTAAGCTTGTTTCCCACCTTTCCTGTAACTAGTCTAGTCCTGACACATATTTGCTGTATCCAGGACTGTTTGTAATCTTCTGAGCCACCCAAGCCTTTCTGTGTTGGACAGATGCCTTCTAGCTTAGAAGTGGGAGTGGTAAGCACTAGGTAGCCTATCTACCACAAGATAAGTGGTTTCTGGCCCAGAAATTGTAGTTTATTGAACATTTAGGCAGTTTTTCTATTCCTTTCAACTTTCTGGTTTAAAAGTCCACATTTGTGCAGGTTTGGGCTTGTATAAGCTCCACTCAGCAGCGGCGAGCTGAGGTAAAGTATTGCTGGTGCCAGAAAGTCTACTCTTCAGTTTTTCCCTTACATCTTGCTAGTTCTTTTTCTCTTGCATTTCAAATAGCCTAATTGCTTTGTACTTCAACAGGTTTTTGTAGCAATTATTATAGCACACCTAAGAGTCATCAGCACTAGTCATTCTTCATGGAAATATCTCCAGTACTTAGTAGTTATGACCACCCCTCTTGGCATGATTAAAGGGCAGTTCCCTATGCTTTCTCCTATTAACCTGGTGCACTTGGGCATTCTGAAACAGTGTCGCAACTGCCTCATGTATACAGACAACCCTCTCCTCTTACTTCTCAAAACTCAGACTTGTGAGAGATGCATTTATATCACCAAATTGGAAGCTATGCACTCGCCAGCCAATACTGGACTAGCTGGTCAAGAGGAGAAGGTCAACATCTGCACCACACCACATGGAACACATAGCCCTCCAGAACACCCACTATCACAGTTCTCACATAAAAACACAAACTACACACCCACCTTTGCAGAGGCACTCACTAGAAATTTACCAAAACAGCAGAGACCTCCAAGACAGAAACACACTTGACCACCATAACACAGCACAAACCACAGGACACATAGCTCACCTCCACAGTGTGCCCTTCAACCTAAGCCCCTAAGGCTAAACACCTTGCCCAATACACTAATCATAGATGACTCAATAGTGAGGCACACAGATGTCCCACTCACTAAGTTCAATAAGGAGAAGGTAACCATCAGTTTTCTATCGGGTGCCAAAATCCAACATATAACACACACACTCAGGTCACTCCACAACAAGTACAAGTTTGACTCTGTCATTGTCCATGTGGGTGTGAATGACATGAGACACACCTCCCTGGACTACATGAAAAGAGTCATGGTGGAGCTCCTGGATTATGTGGCCCAGGCAGGTATGACACTAGCCCTGAGCAGTATCCTGCCATCACCCAGAATGATACCACAGTTCAAACAAAAGATGATTGACTTCAACAATTGGCTAAGTTTCTGGTGTCATTCTAAGGGGATCCAGTATCTGTCTGCTTGGGAAGACATGATTGACAGACTTCAATGCTTTGCCAGAGATGGCCTGCATCTGTCACCCCAGGGTTTGGCTCTTGCCACCCCTATAGTGACTTTTTAGGCAGTGTTGCAAAGACCAAATTACCACTGTAACAGCTATAAATAAATGCAATCTGAGGGTCATGCTGCTCAATGCTAGAAGTCTAAATCTCGAGATGCACTCACTTGAAGCACTCCTTAAAATGGAGAACATTGACATTTCTGCTGTAACGGAGACCTAGTTTAAAGAAGCAGAAAGCACCCCTGCACTACCAGGCTATAACTCATTCCACACCATTCAGCCCCAAAATATGGACCGAAGCTCCAAAGGTGGTGGTGTCTCCATATTCATAAAGGATATGCACACCTCCAGCCTAGTAGCACAGCATAATGCATCTGAGATACTTCAGGTACAGCTAACATTGTGTAAGACTGTGATCCAGGTTATAGTCTGCTATAGGTCCCCAGTAATGTCCATAGACTCTCACTCCACATTCCTAAGCCCCTGGAATCTATCAAGGTCCAACCCAACACTCTCATACTAGGAGACTTCAACTACCCCTCCATCAACTGGGAAAATTACTCAAGCACCAATACAATGGCCTGACGCTTCCTGGAATTCATCAATTCCAATGCCCTGGACCAGCTCATTCTGACCCCCACTAGAGGAAGCAACATCCTTGACCTAGTTATTACTAAAATGGGTGACCATTGCTCTACACCAATAGTCAATCCCTCCCTGGTCATATTTGGCCATAAACTAACCATCATGGAAATACACATCTCACCCACACCCCCACAAAGGTAACCACCTTGAAAAACTTCTCCAAAGCTGACTTTGGACTCCTAAAAACAGAGGGGGCTAACTTCACAACACATATGCCAATGGAAAATAGCTGTATGACTGCTGAATCATGCACCGATGCACTGTACGAACATGTACATAAATGCATGGAACTAGCCATGCCCAACAGAACCAAGATGCTCTCCTCCGAAAAAAAAGAAGCCAATCTGGTGGTCCCCTGCCATTAATAAACTCTACAACAGAAGGAAGAAACTGTTGCAGGAAAAGGTGAAGTCCCAAGACTGGAAAAACTCCCTTATTAGCCTCAACAAAAGTTGAGATCCCTCATCAAATCCTCTAAAGCCAGCTATGAAGGCAGAATTGCAGCAGACACTAAAAACAATCACAAAGCCTTTTATAGTTATATCAAGAACCTCCATGGCAATACCCAGATTTGCTCTGAGTTACTGCACAATGGTACCATCTATAATGAGTCAACAGATATTGCCAACATACTGGTCGACGGATTTGGTGCCAACTTTACCTCTCTACCCCCCCAAAGGACCAATCACAATACCGGAAGAATGCCAGGCACCCAGCATTATTGCAGCCCAGGTTAAAGCTGCATTGTCCAAAGCCAAGAATACAGGTTCCGCGGGACCTGATAATATCCCCGTCTGTGTCCTACATGAACTACAAAGCAAACTGGCACCACATCTGTGTGCCCTTTTCAGTCACAGCCTCACCTCAGGCTTTGTCTCTACTTAATGGCGCACTGTTATAGTCATCTCTCTCCATAAATGTGGAGTGACTACAGACCCTGGGAATTATCACCCCATTAGCCTGATGAGTCTGATATGTAAAGCTATGGAGTGCATTATCATGGACCTGATTAACAAAGATAAAGGAAATCTCCAAACTCTGGACCCCATGCAGTTTGGCTTTGTGAAAGGGAGATCATGCCTACTCAACCTGGTTGACTTCTATGAGTCAGTCACTAGGGCTGTGGATGTGCATACAGCCTACGTAGCTCTGGCCAAGGCCTTTGATACCATTCCTCACTCGAGAATTATTGATAAACTTACCAAACTAGGGATCAACCCTATGTCACTAGGTGGGTTGGAAATTGGCTCACAGATAGAACAGACAGTGTGAAAGTAAGTGAACTCCATGTCAGACTGCCAACCAGTTATGAATGGAGTACCATAGGTATCGGTCCTGGGTCCTCTCCTGTTCAGCATCTACTTCTCAGAAGTCCAGGCCAACACAAAGGGACACTGGCTGACCAAGTTTGCAGATGACTGCAAGCTGGGAGCCATTATTAATTCCCCAAGTGATGCAGACATCCTAGAGAAAGGCCTCACTGAGACCAATGACTGGTGTCAAAACCATGGCCTTTAGCTTAAAGCCAAAAAAATGCATCGCCATCCCCTTTGGTAAAAACTCCATTCCCACTAGCTACCACATCGAATGGTGCCCACTGAACACTGACAGCGTTATAAGAGATCTGGGGATGCAGGTTGACAGCAACCTCTCCTTCGATCACCACATTGCCACTGTGGTCAGAAAGTCCTTCTGTGTGGCACATCTCATTGCAAAGGGATTTGCATCCAGGAAGAAAGAGGTAATTGTCTCTCTCTACTCTTCCCTCATTAGACCAATCATCGAGTATAATGCCCCATTTGGCATGTACCTCACTAGACAGCTATAACAGCTGGAAAGACCAAAGAAGTACCTCATGAAGAGGATCCTAGGCATTAAATACATGTCCTACACAGACAGATTCAAAAGACTCCAGCTATTCTCTATCTCATATTGCCTACTAAGATGCAATATTTGCTTGACTTACAAAGCCATGTTTGACCCAGCTCTGTTAGAAATGCTACATCTAAAGAAATCCCAATCCCTCTGCACCACACTCTCCGGAGACCTCAACCTCATTACCACAATCAACAGAACATGCTGGAGGGACAGGTTCATAACCCAGAGACTGCCCATGCTCTGGAATAGACTTCCCATACATGTCAAGTAGAACATCTCACTGTCCTTCTTCAAGACAAATCTTGATCTGTGGATGGGAAATAGAAAGTTCACCGCAGGGATCACTCCAGTGGCTCTATTTGATAGAAGCACTGGGAACTAATATCGGGCAGCATGATGCCAGGGCAGTTCTATGGGCTTGGCTTGTAAAGGCTCCAGGGCCATTAGCCTAGTACACACCTATGAACCTATGAACCTATGAACAACAGATGTTAATAGTAAACCATAACCGATGTATAAAAATAATAAATAATGATGCAGATAAGGGGTGGGGGAGAGAGAAATACATGCCATTAATACCAGTATAGACTATATTGTTTGCAACAGCACTGTTATACACTCTACAGGTCAGCTCATACTTTATGTATACGAGTGCCTTATAGCTTCTGTAGCACATACATACCTCTCAAGCTATCCACATGGGACAGTATGGGTCAAGCTGTAAAACCTACAGGTACACAACTACAGGAGACTATTACATGTCAGGGGGACATATATGACTACCAAGGTGTACTGTGGACTGTGCTATTAACATAAATCATGTCGATGATCGATCTGTGACTGAGGGATTAGGCAACAGTGATCACAGTCCGTGACAGCGTGACACATGAGAGACATGTATCGTGCACAGTGCAGAGAGTTTATGACTATCATGCCCTCCTTGGCAAACATTGGGTTAGCCTATCAGCAGACATTCACAGATACAACAGGCATACAGCCATACCAAGATTATACATTTTATTTATTGTATTAACTTTTATTATTATTGTACTTGTTGCCTTTATTTTCTGATGTCTTATCACCTTGCTGAGCAATGCTGTTAACATTCTGGTACATCTGAACACACAAATTATTAACCCATTCTAACAGCTACTACAGCCATTTATTTACCTGTAATTCCTGTGGGGAGAACATCTGTTAACAATACATAACTGCTTCTGCAATATTTAGTAGCACTTGCCACTGGATTCAAAACCCGGTCTGTGTGTGACAAAATGTACATCACACCTATCATTTATCAAACTGAACTACTAAGTCACTGTTACATATTGAATGACTGATATGTGCCTAGAGCTCAACTGGTAACAAAATATGACCTGGTAATACAGGTAAAGTGTTATACAAGACTGCAGTGACACTTGAACACACATGCATGAGATCCATCTGCTGTGGTAGTAGGTGAACTGTGCTTAATACATGGAATGCAGGTGTAGACAATAAACCCATAGTGGGTGGGAATATCTATGATGTGTACAAACCATATTGGAGTGCTGGGTTTTGGCTACTTGACCCATATACAGTTGCAGATGGTATATTTGCAGTCTACAGCTATTATAGTTTCATACTTGCCTGCAGCAGCGTACCTAAGAGCAGGAATGCATATAGCTGAAATGCAATGGTTAGCACAAGACAATCTTGACATACACATTATACACTGGGTGTTCCTATTATTTCTTCAGATATTAGTGCAGAACAAATATCATAATGCATTATATCTTGCAGTACAGCTCCAGATCTACAGTTTAGCAGAACACTCTTTATTACCTAACCTTCAGTCACTTACTTGTATTGTTTGTGTTTTTATATCACAGCAGCTGTAATACTCAATTTCATGACCAACAGCCCAAAATACACACATATTGCACAACACAGCTTTATTAGGGGTGACTTCATGCAATGATTGCTATATATTTCTAATCTTTATTAAAGAACAGTTCATATAATGCAGGTGTTGCAATACAGCTGTAATTCCACAGTTAATGCAGTTGAAACATTTATTTCCTTCACATTATTAATGCAGTAGAAACTTTATTCCCTTAACATTAGTAATGCAGTAGAAACTTTATTTCCTTAACATTATTACTGCACTAGAAAATTTATTTCCTTAACATTATCAGGTTTCATCCTTTCATTTTTATTAAACTGTACCTGGCATTACTCACTTATTTCAGTGCAGGTCTATGACCACATTCATTGCAGTACAATCAAAACTGAATACACTTAGTGGCAGTTACTAATTTATTCCTTCTTGTTTATATGACTACAGATTGCAAGTTACATCTGCACTTACCACATTCATGGTGCAACCTGGCCAGGTGTCATGCATGGGCCTCTAGGTTGCGAGCTCTTTCCTCTTCAGCTGTGGGGAGAGAAACACACCATTATGTGTACCTGTCTATCCCACATTCAGAGTAGGTTTTGGTAAAACAATGATAACAGTACTTTCAAACTTGTAGGGCATTCCTGTCTTGAGCATCTTGGACCCAAGTGGCCAAGAGATCCCCCTTCCGATGCTTCACGTAATCATAATGATGATGTACCTGCTCACCTATGCGGGGGATACCAGTTGCACTGGTGAGACCACATGCCAGCCGGTCACAGGCCTCTGACTTGTACTCTGATCCCTGGTACTGCCCCTGTAGCAACTGCAACCAAATACACCAACTAATTCACAAAATGGCAAGGATATTCACCAACAGGACTTTATTAAAAATAGTTAAGCGCTTTTTGCTACAACAATGCAAGCCTTCCTCAGAACAAATTCAAAACCATTAACCACAGTTTAACTGCCCTATGTCATCAATTAATTTAAAGTACCATACACTTTAAAACTTCTAAAATCAACTAAAATATTATCTTTGATATCTGTTCAATTTTAAAACACTAGCAATTGATATCACATCATTTAATCCAGGCAGTGTGGATGCATTCAAATATAATGTCCACCATAATTCACGTTCTAAATATAATTTCCAAGGTCCACCCCTTGGGTTAATATACTATACTTTTTATGCTGATGGTGTGTCTGTGATTGGTGAAAAAGTTAATTTAGTAGATTTGTGGGCAAAGAATGAGATCTTTTGTACTGTTTGGATTAATGGGAATCCCATAAAGCTCAAAGTAAACACTAGCTCAAAGTGCAATGTTATGTCAACAGAAACATTTGCTGAAGTAAAAGCTACAGAACAACTTGATTTGACAAAGTGTGCAAAGCTTGTTGCTTATGGTGGTGAGGAGATTCAAACCGAAGGCTCAGTAGTGCTTTCATGTTACTCTGCTGGGAATAGCTATGACTTGAATTTTTTCATAGTCAAGAGACACGTGCAGTCGTTATTAGGCCTCAGAGACAGTTTGAGAATTGGACTGCTTTCACTTAATAAAAAAGTTCAACATGTATGCCTGCATGACAACAGCTCAAATTTCACCCAACACATTTTTTCTGAGTATGCTGATATTTTTTAAGACAAACTAGGCAAACAACCAGTTGTGTACTCCATGAAGTTAGACCCAGAGGACAGCCCAGTTGTCAAACCAGCACAGAAAGTTCCAGTAGCAATGCAGAACAGAGTCAAAGCTGAGCTAGACAAAATGGTGCAGCTAGGAGTAATTTGTCAAGTGGAAGAGCCTACCGAATGGGTATCCTCCATGGTGGTAGCTCATAAAAAAAGCTCAAATGATATCAGAATATGTATTTATCCAAGAGGTCTGAACAAAGCATTAGAAAGACCAGTCAAAGAGGTTGCTGCCCTTATGCCAAACGCTACTGTTTTTTCTGCCATACAAAAGAGTTCATTTTGGCACATTTTGCTTGATCAAAAATCTTCATTGTTAACCAAATTCTGTACACCATTTGGAAGATACAGATTTCTGAGAATGCCATTTGGGATAAATTCTGCCAGTGAAGTCTTTCATCGTGCAATGGAGCAAATTTTTTCAGGCTATCCATGTGCTATTATGTTAGGTGATATTATAGTAGAAGGCAATGATGAAGTCGAACATGAGAGAAACCTCAAGAAAGTTCTGGAAAGAGCACATGAAGTGAATCTTAAGCTGAATCATAAGTGCAAGTTTAGGCTATGAGAAGTTAATTATGTTGGTCACTTGTTTACCATTTCAGTCTTACAACCAGATCCTTCAAAGCAAACCACAACATTTGAGATGCCAGCTCTAGACAATGTTCAAGCCCTACAACATTTCCTTGGCAAGGTCAACTATCTTGGCAAGTTCATTTCAGATTGAAGCCAACTTTCAGCACTGCTCAGAGAGCTGACACACAAAGATGTAATTTGGTCATGGTCAGAACAGTACCAAAGAGTATTTGATGTCCTGAAACAGAAAATTGTCAGGCCACCATTTCTCAACTACTGTGATGTTCACAAACCCATTACTCTTTCCTGCAATGCTTCTATGTTTGGTCTAGGTACAGTCATTCTTCAAGAGGGTAGATCAGTAGCCTATGCTTTGAGAACTCTTATCCAGACTGAGATGCAATATGCCCAGATTGAGAAAGAGCTTTTGGTAACTGTGTTCGCATGTTCAAAGTTCCATGATTATATTTATGGCTGACCTATCCAGATAGAAATTGACCACCAACCCTTAGTTACTATTTTGAGAAAGCCTATGCATACAGCTCCAGCTAGACTGCAATGTAGATGCTCAAATTGCAGAAGTACAATTTCAATCTTGTTTGCACAAAAGGTAAGCTTTTTTATCTTGCTGATACTTTATCCAGATTGCCCAGAAAAAAAACATAGAACAACATAACAATGAGCAACTTGATTTTGAGGTCATGGAAGTGAGACATTTTTCTTCCACACATCTTGATGAGCTCAGAACTCACACAGCTTCAGATCTAATTCTCCAGAAGCTCAACCACTTTATCAGTTGAGGATGGCCTTCAAATCAATCTTGTTTACCAGTATAAGTGCAACCATATTTTACATACAGAGATGAGATTTTGTCAGACAATGGTATCATCATGTAAGGCCTTAAAGTGATTCTTCCAAAGTCCTTGCAACAAGAGTACATCAAAATCTTGCATCATGGCCACCCAGGAAATGATTCTACAAAAGAAGGGCAAGAGGTCTAGTATTTTGGCCTTCTATGTCAACAGATATCGAGACAGTACTTTCATCTTGTTCAGTATGTAATAGTACAAAGTCACATCAACAGAAAGAACTACTTCATTTAAGCCAGATTCCTGAACTACCTTGGTTGACAGTAGCCACAGATATCTTTGAGTGTAATGGCTAACATTACTTGGTGTTAGTAGACTCTTATTCAAATTAGTTTGCGATTGACCTACTTCCTAACTTCCAGTACTGTCATTACTAAGTTGAAGTGACATTTTGCTGTCCATGGTAGTCTGCACAGCATTATTTCTGACAGTGGTGCACAGTTTATAAGTCAACAGTTTAAGAGATTTACAGAAACATGGGACTATTATGAGTAGCCCTGAATACTCCCAGTCAAACGGCTTCACTGAATGTGCAGTTCAAAGTGCAAAACAGCTGTTAAAGAAATCTAGACATGACAATACTGATGTTTTTCTCAACTTGTTAAATCTCAGGAACACTCTTCATGATAACCATCTTGGTTCATCTGCCCAGAGACTTATGTCGAGAACATCAAGAATCACACTACCGATCAGTAGTAATTTGTTGGTTGCATGTGCTAAGAACAACAAAGCAGTAAAAGCCCAATTGTCGAAAAAGCTTTTGTCCCAGAAGTCTTGCTATGATAAAACCAGCAAATTGCTCCATTCCTTACAAAAAGAGGTGATAGTGAGGATGCAGAAGTCAAAAGGTTTTGATCGTATCGGATTTGTTCATAGGCTCATAAGTTCATAGGTTGGTATTAGGCTATCAGCCTAGCCATAACAATTCCCTGGATATTTCTTCCCACAATATTTACTTCCCTGGACCCCTCTCTAGCAGGGTGATTGATGTGATCCCTGGGGTAAATTTCCTATCTCTCATCCAATGATCAAAGTTCCTTTTGAAGAGGGCCAATGAGGCACTCTGCTTGACATGTATGGGCAGTCTATTCCAGAGTATGGGGAGTCTCTGGGTCAGGAACCTATCCCTCCAGCATGTTTTGTTCATTGTGATGACAAGGTTTAGATCCCTGGAGTGTGTGGCTCTGAGGGATTGGGATTTCTTTAAGTGGAGCATGTCCAACAGCTCAGGGTTTGACATGGCCTTGTATGTTAAGCAAAGATCGCCTCTGAGTAGACAATATGCCACAGAGTATAGTTGGAGTATTTTTAGATGGTCACCATAGAGCATCTGATTTAGGCCTGTGATTCTTTTAGTGAGATATTTCTGTGGCCTTTCCAGCTGTTGCAGATGTTTTGTGAGATACATACCAAATGTCGTGTTGTACTCTATAATAGGTCTAATGAGGAATGAGTACAGTGGGACAATGACCTCCTTTTTTCTGGATGAAAAGCCCTTAGTGATGAGGTGTGCCACATAGAAGGATTTCCTGACTGTTGTGGTGATGTGGTTATTGAAGGTGAGACCACTATCCACCTGTGTCCCTAAATCTCTCATCACACTTTCGTTATTTAGTGTACTGCCACCTATGTGGTAATTCATGGGTACATATTTTTTTCCAAAAGGGATAACTATACATTTCTTGGCATTAAGCTTGAGCCCATGGCTCTGGAACCAAGCATCTGTTTCTTTAATGCCTTTTTGTAGAATATCCACATAATTTGGAGATTTAATAATGGCTCCCAGTTTGCAGTCATCTGAGAACTTTGTTAGCCAAAGTCCTTTAGTGTTGGCCTGAACTTCAGAGAAGCAGATGCCAAACAAGAACTGTCCCAGGACTGAACCCTGAGGTACTCCACTTGTCACTTGTCTGGAGCTAGATTTGGAGTCAGCTACTTTTACAGTCTGGGTTCTGTCAGTAAGCCAGTTGGCAACCCATCGAGTGATGTAGGGATTTATGCCCAGCTTAGTAAGTTTATCTATGATTCCAGAGAGGGTGATGGTGTTGAAGGCATTGTCGAGGTCCAGATAGGCTGTGTGGACCATCTTACCCTTGTACACAGCTCTGGAGACTGATTCAAAGAAGTCAATCTGGTTCAGGAGACAAAATCGGCCCTTCACAAATCCAAACTGGGTGGGGTCCAGTGTTTGAAGGTTGCCAGTGTCTTTGTTTATAAGTTCCATGATAATGCATTCCATACCCTTGCAGATCAGGCTCATCAGACTGATGGGATGGTAGCTCCGAGGATCCAAGATGGATCCCCCTTGTGGAGTGGGATAACTGTAGCTGTGCGCCACTCAGTGGGCATGAAACCTGAGGTGAGGCTATGATTTAACATGACACTTAGGTGAGGTGCCAGTTCATTTTGTAGTTCATGTAGTACACAGCCTGGGATGTCATCTGGTCCCATGAATGCTGTATTCCTAGCTTTGGAGAGTGCAGTTTCTACCTCTGTGGCCATGATTACTGGAATTTGGCAATCTTTTGGAATTGAGATGGGCCCTTTAGGGGGTGAGAGAGGAGTAAAGTTCGCACTAAATTGATCTGCCTGGATATTGGCAATATCCTTGGGATCAGTATATTTAATGCCATTCTGTTGTAGCTCAGAGCAGATCTGAGCATTGCCATTTAGATTATAAACATAACTATAGAATGCCTTGTGGTTGTCTTTGGAATCTTTGGCAATTTTATTTTCGTAACTAGCTTTGGAGAATTTTATGAGGGATCTCAGCATCTTTCTGAGCCTGGTAAGGGAGTTTTTTGCATCCTGGGATTTTCCACTTTTCTGCAACAGTGTCTTCCTTCTGTTGTATAGTTTGTTTATGGCAGGGGACCACCAGATTGGCTTCCTTTATTTGGAGGAGAGCATCTTGGTTCTATTTGGGATGGCACGATTCATGAACGAGTGGATGTGCTCGTACAGTGCCTTAGTGTAGGATTCAGCAGGCGAACTTTCAGCTCCCGTCTGCATGGGTGTCATGAAGTTTGTCACTTCTGACATGAATAGCATGAAGCTGGCTTTGGAGAAGTTTTTTACGGAGGTTTCCTTACTGGGCATTGGGGGTGGGATATGGATGTCAAGGGTGATTAGCTTATGGTCAGAACTTACCAATGAGGGGGTGACCACTGGTGTGGAGCATCTATCTCCCATGTTGGCAATGGCCAGGTCTAGGATATTGGAGCCCCTGGTGGGACAATGGATTAGTTGATCCAGGGCATTGGAATTTGTGAACTCCAAGAACCATTGGGAAAAGGTGTTGGTACCTGAGTAGTTTTCTCAGTTAATGGTAGGGTAGTTGAAATCACCCAGAATTAGGGTGTTTGGTTATATATTAATATTTTCCAGTATGTTTAGAAGGTTTCACTTCATAATCTTGAATTATTGAAATCATGAATTTCAGTAACCTGACACTATAAAGTCGAACCATTCACAAAACCGAAACCCACAATCCTAAATCACACAATCACGAACATACATACACCATACACCACATAACACACACACATCATTCCACCCACAGCACACAAACTACACAACCCTACACTACAGATAAGCGGGGGGGGGTAGCCCCCCCACCACACACACACACCCCTACTTAGATATACCAACTCTGAGGTCACACATAACATAAAAAAAAAAAAACCTCACACCACGCCATCCTCCACTCGCTCGCACATAAATACACATCACACATACACAAACACCAACAAATCCAACACTCACACTTACACTTACACCTCCCTACCCTTACCCACAAATGCAACATACAAAAACACACACATTCACTCACTTGCAATCTCAGGCACCATAATACTACATGCAACGTACCAGAAATGCATAAGCATGGATTTGAGATATTCAAATTCATTCTTATGCACTTTCGGCATTCTGGTTTTAGGCTTCATGGTCTCGAATTACTAAAATTCTAGATTTCAGTAATTCGAGATTTTGAAGCATAACAATTTAGAAAGGTGTAGTGAGAATCTTGGGGCATGGTGGGGGATCTGTAGCAAGCTACAATATGGATTACAGTCTTACCTAGTGTTAGTTGCACCTGGAGAATTTCAGATGCATTGTGTTCGGCAACTAGCCTGGAGGTGTGAATATTCTTGGTGAATATTGACACTCCTCCACCTTTAATGTTTTGGTCTTGGTTTGGTGGCCAAAAAGTGTGGTAAGGGTTGTAGCCTGGTATTGCAGGGGTGCTCTCTGGAGCTTTGAACCAGGTCTCAGTTATTGCACAGATATCAATGTTCTCCAATTTTAGGAGTGTCTTGAGAGAGTGCATTTTGAAGGTTAGACTTATAGCATTGAGTAGCATTACCTTCAGATTTTGCATGCTTGTATCTGTTATGGTGGTGGTTTTGTCCCTTGAACCTTGCCTAAAAAGTCACTATAGAGGTGGCAAGAGCTTTAGCCAGTAACCTGAATCCCAGGGGCGACAGGTTCAGACCATCTCTGGCAAAGCATCGTGGTTTGTCGATCATGTCATCCCAGGCAGACAGATACTGGATCCCCTTTGAATGACACCAGAAGCTTAGCCAATTGTTGAAGTTGAAAAATTAATGTTATTGTGCCAAAGCACTGTGTTGTTACTCTGATGCTTACTGTGATGGATTTGAAGTCTTCTTAAGACACTCAGTCTTGCTGGCTGGATTCTGCTGAAATCAAAGTCTGGTTATAGTTGCATTCACAGTCTGTTGCATAGAGAAACTTGCAGAATATACACTGATGAGAGAATATACTTTGCAGCACCTGTCTTTAAGAGCAGTAACCAATAACTTTTATAATAAACCACACATACTTCTGTTACAGCTTCAGAAAATGTTCTACTTTACTTCTCATATACTACAGATGATGTGAGAGATATAACATTTACCTCAGGACAAATGTGTCCCTAGCAGTACCCCTAACATAACTGGATTTAATACAGACGTTATATATATTTTTAGTTAAACACACACCCTCTTGGTTTTGGAAAGATACTGCCTTGATGACGCAAATGCTGACACATCTGTTCTTGTGCAAATGCTGATAAGTAAACTGTCTTTAAGGAAATGCCTTGTGGATTAGAAAAGCATATTTTTAAACTTTCTTAGAAAAACATGTCCTGTTGTCAGTTCTTTAAAGAAAGCAAATTACATTCTTGTCATGTCTGCAAGAAGTTAGCTTTCTTGATGTGTGTGTAATACACTCATAAGCAAGTTCCTTATTTTTTAAGCCACATTCATTTAGTATGGATGCTAATCACATATTACTAAACTCTATTTCTACATTTAATCAAGCTTTATTTTATTCCTTATTTATGTTGCATATTTGTAGCAAAGTTACTTTCAACCTTAGTATATTGTTGAGCATAATCTTACAATTCCCTCTTTTTATTTTAAAACATACTTAAACCACTTTATACTGATATGTATTTTTGATCACATTACATAGAAAACACATTAAGAAACAAAATCTTTAGTCTTCTTTTGATACACAAGTCAAAATGCAATTTTACATAGTTAATACAATGATATCAAGTATTACTACTAAAACTGAATGCATTTAACAACTTTTTCTTTTACAGACCATTCTGTGAAAATATTTTATCAGTTATGAGCTGTGTGAGCTTTAGTTTTATTTTTTAATTCATTAAGTCATTGTTTGAACTAGCATTTATTTCTGCTGCTTGAATAAGCCTCAGTGACTGCTGGATTTATGCTGATTTTTGTTGTCTCCTGTGCTTCTCTTTTGGATCGTTTATTTATTTTATTAGTAACAGGAGCATTTGGACCGTGATAAAACTTACTCTTATAGTTTATTTTTTAATTTGATTAATTTATTCTTTTGCAATCACAGAATTTAATTTATGACTTAGTACTCTTTTATTAACTCTTTGCACCTGTTGAATTAACTCTTTACTTTTATTGATTGTATTGATTATTTTATATCAAAAGATTAGCGATAGACTAGTATCTATAAGAGGCAAAAACTATGTGCTACTCCAAGCATTTATACACTGCTGAAAATATACAGTTTCAATGTCATTTTAACCATAACATTGTGGTCATGTCTCTGAACTGCCTATTAAAATCTTGGCTGACAGTGAAGTGAACATAAAGTACTGAACTGGGCATAGATAATAAATATTTGAATGTAATTATTTCAGTATATTTAATACTTGAGGATTTAAAAAAACATGATGTATATACTAAAGAATGTTATGTATATATTAGTCCATTAGTTGTATGAATACAATATGAATACAATATTTAATTTTCCTTTAACTGGGGTAACCAATAAGATTCCAACTTAAAATCAGTGATAATATTACAACTTAACAAATTACTTTTGACCTTATTACAATGTGTCCTGTACAGCATGTATTTACACAGACTGTTTGCTGTTCATGCATTTAGTCAAGCAGCTATCCTGGACCCACATTTTTTTAAACATGTTTTTTCAAACACATTCATTGCTAGACATTAATTTCATTTGTACTGGATTATTTTGTATTTGTACATACAAAGACTGTAAAGTACACTTAGTCCAATCTTACAAATTTAGTAATATTAACATCAAGCAAAATCTTGGAAAATTCTTATGTCTCTTTAGAAGTATCTAGTGAAATTGCCACCAGAGGCAACCATGCTTTTTGCATACCAACATTGTTTTGCCAAAAACATATTAAAAATAGTGACCATTCTTGCTCAATTTTTACATATCTTTACTCTCTCTTGCATACCTTTAATAAAGCAATTTTAAGTCATATTTTGTATAACTTTACAGTTTAACAGGTTGTAAATACAATTTAATATTAATAACTTGCATGATAGCTATTAGCAACTTGTAAAATATGTTATCCTGTCAGGTGTAATCTATTTACCAATATTTCTACTGCACTAATACCTGTTTTTCCCTCCTCCCTGAAAGAGTATTGTCAAGAAGGAATGAGATATTATTTCTTGTAGCTTTATTTTAGACCCTTTTGCAATACTGTTCACACAGTCAGTGTAAAACTGAGAAAGTACCCATCCCCCTGTAGTATTGCATTATTGTTTATTTGCTTTATAATGTATGTCAGCCCAACACTTTGGTTATACATTTGCTTTATTAGGTTATTAACAAACTATAGACCTTTGTCTGATTTGATCATTTATTGGCTGTTTTCTTTTCTGTTGCCTTTGCTGTCTACTTCTAATAGTAGTTATTTGTACCCTCCTGTATACTTTATTTAAACTGTATGTATACTATAACCCATCTGCTGGCTATACTTGATGTAACTAAGGTTTTTTATTTTTATCAGTGACATATATGCACAATTGTGATGTTTTATTATAATTACCAAATAATGTTGCATGTGAACATTTTAACAATTATGTTTTAATAACAATAAGTTTTTAGAAAAACTCAAGCCACTTGTCTGGCAATCAGTCTTGTTTCTTATCTTATCTGCTCAACATTTCCTGTAACTATTCATCCAGTCTAGGAAGGTCTGAGCTCACATTTCAGTTAACCCTTTTAGCATTTTTCCTTTAATCATCTGTTAGTAAAATGCAGTTAGAAAACACTTCATATTATATTTGTGATTTGCATAACTATGCAAACTAAACATTATTTTACAATTAGCTTACATATTTTTTAACTTTTGATTTCAGTATGTTTTTATTTATTTAACTGCACTGTCATTCATTTTACAAATACTGTTTGACTAATTCCATCCGTGATTTTATTTCTTTTTAAAATTCATTGACCAAAGTAACCCTCTGCAGGCCTTACTCTTCCCTCTGTGTTTGAATGCAAGTAGGCTCGCCATTGAAAAATGTATATTATGGTGCCAAAGCACTGTGCTGTTACTCTAATGCTTACTGTGATGGATTTGAAGTCTTCTTAAGACAATCAGTCTTGCTGGCTGGATTCCACTGAAATCAAAGTCTGGTTATAGTTGCATTCACAGTCTGTTGCATACAGAAACTTGCAGAATATACACTGATGAGAGAATATACTTTGCAGCACCTGTCTTTAAGAGCAGTAACCAATAACTTTTATAATAAACCACACATACTTCTGCTACAGCTTCAGAAAATGTTCTATTTTACTTCTCATATAGTACAGATGATGTGAGAGATATAACATTTACCTCAGGACAAATGTGTCCCTACCAGTACCCCTAACATAACTGGATTTAATACAGACTTTATATATATTTTTAGTTAAACACACACCCTCTTGGTTTTGGAAAGATACTGCCTTGATGACGCAAATGCTGACACATCCATTCTTGTGCAAATGCTGATAAGTAAACTGTCTTTAAGGAAACACCTTGTGGATTAGAAAAGCATATTTTTAAACTTTCTTAGAAAAACATGTCCTGTTGTCAGTTCTTTAAAGAAAGCAAATTACATTCTTGTCATGTCTGTAAGAAGTCAGCTTTCTTGATGTGTGTGTAATACACTCATAAGCAAGTTCCTTATTTTTTAAGCCACAGTCATTTAGTATGGATGCTAATCACATATTACTAAACTCTATTTCTACATTTAAACAAACTTTATTTTATTCCTTATTTATGCTGCATATTTGTAGCAAAGTTACTTTCAACCTTAGTATATTGTTGAGCATAATCTTACAGAAGTCAGTCATTTTGTCCTTATACTGTGGTATCATTCTGGGCAAAGGTAGGATGCTATTCAGGGCTAGAGTCATACCTGCCTGGGCCACATGATCCAAGAGCTTTTCCATGTCTCTTTTCATGTAGTCCAGGGAGGTACATCTCAAGTCATTCACTCCAACATGGACAATGACAGAGTCGTATTTGTACTTGTTGTGGGGTGACTTGAGTGCATGCTTTATGTGGCGGATCCTGGCACCCGACAGGCAGCTGACTGTAATTTTCTCCTTGTTCAGCCTGATGAGTGGAACATCAGTTTGCTTGACTATAAAGTAACCTATGACTAAAGTGTTGCGTACATTGTCTTGCCTTAGGGGCTGTTGTTGAGTGGCACAGCTATGTATTACTTTGGTTGTGACTGGTGTTTGTTTGTGTTTCAGCTTCGGAGGTCCTTGTTGCTTGGCAGGTTGATGTTAAGGGCCTCCACATATGTGGGTTTAGTGTTGCTATTTGTGGGTGTTGATGGAGTGAGTTTTGAAGGGCTATGTGTTGCTTGAGGTGTAGTGCAGGTGTTAACCTTCTTCTCTTGACTGTCTCGCACAGTCTTGGTGGAGAGAGATTTGCTTCCAGTTTGGCTATGTAAGTGCATCTCTCACAGGTTGTAGTGTTGGGTGGTAGGAGGAGATGGTTGTCTGTGTACATGAGGCAGTTGCTGCATTGCCCCAGTATGCCCAGATTCACCAGGTGGACAGGAGAAATCACTGGAAGCTTACCTTTGGACATGCCTGCTTAGGTGCTTTTTTTTGTAAAGTACAAGTGCTGTTTTCTCTTACCTTTGCAAGTTACTTTGCAATTATAGGCTGTTTAGTGCCTATGATTCATTTCTCCTTATTAACAAGGAGAGTTGAGTGTTTGTATCAGTTTAAGGCTTCCTAGTGCTTTCCAGCAGGTTCCAGAGCAAGTGCTAGTCACAGGGGTTCAGATTTTAGTGCTACCACTGATAAACCAGCTAGTTCTAAAGGAACATTTGAAGAGCAGACTTTCTGGCACCTGGGAATAGTTTGACCGTAGCCCCACAGTGCTGCACAATGCGAAAAACATGCAAATGCATGCGTTTTTAAGCCAGAAAGTTGAAAGGGATAGATATCAGCCCAAAATGGCTAATAAAATTACAATTTCAGAGCTGGAAACCACTCCTCTAGTGTTAGATAGGCAGTACAATGCTCCCCACTCCTACTGGTAAGCAGTAGGACTTCCCTCTATCACAGCAAGGTCTGGATAGCTCTCAACACAGAAAATAAATTCCTGAAACCAGCAAAGCCTGGGATCTGGACTATACTAGCTAGGAAAGGTGGGAAACGAGCAAACAAGATAGTATTTTTTTTGGGTTTTTTTTGTTTTGTTTTGTTTTTGTTGGTTAAAACAGGCTAAACAATGCAATAATACAGTAAATAAACACAGAAAAGGCTAACACATTTGAGTGTGTAGCCCTAAACAGTAAATGCAATTAAAACTCCACAAAATTAGCAATTTAAAACTTTTTAAATGAAGCAAGGCAAGTGCACAACTGAAAAACTATTTAAGAGGCAGTAATACAATAGAATAAGTAGCTAGTCTACATATACAGAAAAGTCTGTATATACAGAAAAGCAACTAAAACAATTCAGATCCAGTGCAACCTAGAGCACTTGAGTTGTAGCACTATTAAGGCAAATACAGATTTAATAAATGCACTAAAATATACTCTATATTTCCAAAATGTTTGAGAAGCACAGTCAGAACACATGGAGATTCAAGCAATTTTGTTTTTATTAAGAAAGGGAGAAAGGAGGAACAGAAGGAAAGAAACTAAGTGGGTTGGCCTTCTCAGATTTTCTCTCTGTATTTGGTAGAATGAGCTAATGACACTAAACTGGGAGGAGTGTCCAAGATCAAATTAAGAGTAGGCGGGAACAACTGCAAGCCCAGCAGGTATAAAGACAAGATGCTAATAGGGAGGCAGGGTGGGAAGCTATTTTAGGCAGAAAAAACTACAAAAATGTTTATCACAGCAGAAAACCAGCAGTGAGCGAATGGCTATGAAATACAATACAGATATGCAATATACAATAAAATTGCTATAAATATCTAGAATAAGCAATAACTACTAAAAATAAGTACAGAAAAAACAGGCTACTTATTGCTGTATATCACAGATCAGGAGCACCTCCTCAGATAGCTCTGTGTGTAATGGCTGAAACACTCAATTTAACTTCTTAAGTAACAGAAAGTTGAAACCTGAAACAATTTTAAAATCTTTAAAAAAAGCTCAAAAGAACCAATGAGTTGTGAAAAGTTTGTGTCAAGAACAGAGATTGTACATTGTAGAATTACAATGAATGGAATTCAGATGAAATCAGAAGCATTTGTTATCAGTTTCAGCACCAGTGTTACTGCATCTTGCCTGTGACAAAGACTCTAGTTCTCAGAGTGACTTGTCCAATATTCCTGTTCCAGATGACATTCTATTAGCAATCCCCATTCTTGAGAAAATTCCTGAAACTCCTCAAGCAGAACATTCACAAGTGACTGTCCCTGCTGCTAAACCCAGTCCTAATTATAAGGTCATGAGATCAGGTCACATCTCAAAACCTAGTTGCAGATACATGACAACCTGGACATGACTGTTTTTATTTATTAGTGTTTGCATAACTGCATGCCTATTGAAATGTTATTGTTTATATGAGATAGCTCAGTAATGAGGGAGGATGTAGATCAGTGTGCATGATATACATTTAAGAAGCTTTCGAGTAAGTCAGCACATGCATATAAGTATTGA
>NC_056730.1:1025389647-1025474647 GCF_019279795.1 Protopterus annectens
CATTTATAAAAATATATATATATATACATAAAAACATATAAATATAAGAAAAATATTTAAAATACCTATATCTATAAACTGTGAAATACAAAACATATAGAAAAACTAGATATTTTCTCTTTGCTTTTTAACTAATATTGGTTTCAAGCTGACCATTACATTTAAACCTGGTTCTGCCTCAGCATCTAACCTAATAATCCATTCTAGCTCTCTCAGCTCTAACATATTATTAATATCCCCTCCCCTCATACCAAGGTCTACTCTACAGATTACTCTAAACTTAAATATGTGTCTTTCATTTTCAACAATATGTTTGCTGAGTGCATTTGTTAATATTCCCCTTCTGATTTCCGATTTGTGCTCTATTATGCGTTCTTTTAGTTTTCTTGTCGTCTTTCCTACA
Organism: Protopterus annectens; assembly: GCF_019279795.1. Taxonomy (NCBI): domain Eukaryota; kingdom Metazoa; phylum Chordata; order Ceratodontiformes; family Protopteridae; genus Protopterus; species Protopterus annectens. Next base: position 1,025,390,051 of record NC_056730.1, read on the forward strand.
TAATATGCTGGGCAGTTTACACAGGTTGCTAAATACACTATTCGAGAAGTGCTACAGTTGGCCGAACATTTAAATTCCAACAGAACGCCTCTAAGGAAGGGGCGGGAACTAGCGAGGTTCCTTCACGCGATGTAGGAAGCTCTTCATCTACTGCAATGAGCGTGTACAAATCCAACGATAAAACAGTATCATATGTATTAGAGAAGAGTAAACAGGTTGAAATTTCGTCTTTTTTGCCGTTTCAACTAAAGCAACCGGAAAAGATTGCTGTTCAACAAACCTTACAAAGGGGCCACCTGCAGCAGAGGGATTCGTCGCAGCAGAGAACTGTAAAAACGACACAAGCTAAAAAAGAAAGAACAGCAGTCCTGCTTCGTACAGCAAAGCAGCCCGTCGGTGAATGAAGGAATAAAAATAATAAAAGGTACTGTTAATATATCTAAGCTCATTTTAAGTAATGAGCAATTAGAATTATTAAATAAAGGCATGAGATTTATTCCTTATGCCCAAGATAATATTGTGCAAGCAATTATTGATGTAAGAACTTTCGCAAGAAATGTAAATTTGAAACTGATATTTAAACAAACCAAAAATGAGCCATCAATTTGTAAAAGACTGAGTACTTTTATACCTCAATCATACCCTGTTATTATTGCATTTGTAAATGTAGTAGAAAAGGAATTAAGGCAGTTGTACATGAGAACAAATAGAAGAAGAAATAAATGTTTTAATTTGACATATCTAGAGTTCAAGGCACTGAAGGAACTAGAATGTAATGATGATATAATTATAAAACAATCAGACAAAGGGGGAGCTGTGGTTGTGATGGACAAATGTAAATATCTCGAGAACTTTAAAAGTTTTTTAGCAGACCCAATAACTTTTAAAGAAATTTCCATTAATGAAGTAAAGAAATGTATAACAGATGTGAACATGGCAATATATGATCTACAATTAAGTCAAGATATTTCCATTGATCTTTTTAATTATTTTTCTGTACCCTGTCCAAGAATACCACAGATATACGGCATTCCTAAAATACATAAGAGTATGGAGAACCCCCCCCCCTTAGACCAATAGTTTCTGGTAATGGGTGAGTGATGGAGCCCATCTCTAAATATCTACAGATACAACTTAGTAAATATTTGGTGAAATGTCCAAGCATTATTAAGGATACTGAAAACTTCCTACTAGATTTGTTTGAATGGTATAAATTTAATAATGATAGAACATTCTTGTTTGTAACATTGGACATAGTTTCTCTGTTCACCGTGATCCCGAATGAATATGGACAAGATGCAATAAGAAATTTTCTTGGTTTGGAAACATGCATGCAAGTAAGGGAGATAGAAAATATCTGTGCTTTATTAGATGTTGTACTGACAAAAAATATCTTTCTGTTTGATAAGAAGTTCTACTTACAACTCACTGGAGTTGCAATGGGTACACCAACAGCGAATACATATGCAAACTTAGTACTACACCAATGGGAGAAGCAATTTATTCTAAGCAATTATAATGAATTAAATGCTAAGGTAAAGTTTTATAAAAGATTCGTAGATGATTGCTTTCTCATATAGGAGGGTACTAGTGATGAATTAAGGAATTATATTGATTACTTAAATAAAACAACAGATTTTTTAAAATTTAAAATTACTTCCTCTATAGAAGCTATTAATTTTTTGGATGTCCATCTTTATATTAAGCACAATAGAATACAAACAATGATTTATAAAAAAGAGGTCAACACTAATAGATATATAAGGAAAGACAGCATGCATGCAAAGCACACCTTTAAAGGTGTATTGAAAGCTCACTTGATACGAGTTAGTAGATTAAATACAGAAGATGAAAACTTTATAATACAGGCGGAAGAAATGATACAAGATTTTTTAAAGCTTGGCTATTCTCTTCAAGACGTAAATGCAGTATACGAAGATGTGAAAATGAAAAGAAATGATACATATAAACCTTTTTTTAGTGATAAGAGACAGCCTACACAGATATTTGGTGAGAGAAAAAATGTACTTAGGTATGTTACAACCTATAATGCCTTTACAAGGGATGTGTGCAATATGATAGAGAAAAATTGTCTGATAATGTTAGCTATGCCAGAATTAAAAGACATAATAGGAATAAAACCTAAGTTTTATTTTAGGAATTTAGATAATTTAAAACAAAAGCTGTGTTTTAAAGATTTTAAAGAGAAAAAGATAGAATTTTCGAGTAGGAGCTTAACACAGAAGTGTTATAACTGTACTTGTTGTACAGATATCTATGATGCATCAAATATTTTTGAACATCCTTTAACTAAGCAAAGATTTGAATTTAAATGTTCGGCCAACTGTAGCACTTCTCGAATAGTGTATTTAGCAACCTGTGTAAACTGCCCAGCATATTATGTAGGAAAGATAACAAGAAAACTAAAAGAATGCATAATAGAGCACAAATCGGAAATCAGAAGGGGAATATTAACAAATGCACTCAGCAAACATATTGTTGAAAATGAAAGACACATATTTAAGTTTAAAGTAATCTGTAGAGTAGATCTTGGTATGAGGGGAGGGGATATTAATAATATGTTAGAGCTGAGAGAGCTAGAATGGATTATTAGGTTAGATGCTGAGGCAGAACCAGGTTTAAATGTAATGGTCAGCTTGAAACCAATATTAGTTAAAAAGCAAAGAGAAAATATCTAGTTTTTCTATATGTTTTGTATTTCACAGTTTATAGATTGGGTATTTTAAATATTTTTCTTATATTTATATGTTTTTATGTATATATATATATATATATATATATATATATATATATATATTTTTATAAATGCACATGTATGTGTGCATACACACATGTGTGTATATATGTGTATGTATATATATATATATATATATATATATATATATATATATATATATATATATGTATATGTATATGTGTACCTATGTATATAGGATATACTAGTGTCTTAATTGTTATGTAAATAAGTAGTATTTTAGTATATAATTGGAAGATGGTTTTGTTTGGCTGGCTGAATCATGTGTTTTAATGATGTTCCCTATTTAAATGACTCTAGATTGATTTCAATGTTATGTACTGATGAAGGGTGGTTAACCCGAAAGCTTTGCTCAATAAATCTTTTTCTTTGGCGCACAGAAGTGTTTCTGGAATATTGGCAGTTAAGGTTAAACAGGATGGCATTCCTTGGTATCAATGAGTCTAGAAAGAAAGCAGTGAAATTATAAAAGAATTATGTATTATTGTCTGTATATGTATTTATCTCAACAAAGATACTGCTGCTCTGGAACAGACTCTCCACCCACATAAAACAAAGTTCACCCCTGTCCATATTCAAGTACAATTTGGATCTATGGATGGGAAACACAAAATTTCCCCAGGAATCCCCACTATACTAATAATGGACAAATGCAGCTCTTAATTGCTTTATCCCATCCATGGGTCTTGTCAAATTATCTATGGTATGATCTCAGTTATTATCATTAGGGGTAATATATAATTATGAACCATGGAACAGGTAAAGTCAATCATTAACCAAATGTGATAGATTAATTTGCGCAGAAAAAAGGAAATTGGCCAGGCTTAAAATGACTGATGTATTGGTTGACATTTATTTGGTCAAACACATTTTTATTGAAGAGAAAAAAGCAAGCTTGTGTCATCAAAAATCAGATGATCATGCAAGCTGGCTTCTTTTCTTTGTGAGATTGCACTACAGCAGGAATAAGGACAGTAGTACTTTCCCCACAAGAGTGTGATTTCAGAGTTGGTATATATCATTTACAGATAGTGGGGCTTGTCACCATACAAAATAAGTTTTTTTTTTTTTTTTTTGCTTTTCAATAAGTTGGTGATTGGGTATTTGTGCTCAATAACTCTGCATGCAATATTTTGTCTTTATGATAAAGGGATGTAGGCTGTTTTATATATATATATATATATATATATATATATATATATATATATATATATATATATATAGGTTCATAGGTTCGTGGGTAAGTATCATTCTAGCTTCCCTTGTGGGTCATTTTAAGCCTGGCCAATTTCCTTTTTTCTGCACAAATTAATCTATCACATTTGGTTAAAGATTGACTTTACCTGTTCCATGGTTCATAATTATATATTACCCCTAATGATAATAACTCAAAATTAAATATACTACCATTTAACACAAAAGGTGATTGCTTTTTGCACTTCTGCTAAGTTTATTTTTATGCAAATGTTTGGCATACCATTTGCTTTAGTGAACCCCCCCCCCCCAAAAAAAAAAACAAAACAAAAGTTTCTGTACAGAGCTTCAGTCAATAACAGACACCGGTTTATACATCAATCACAGTGTAGGATGGACAAATATGCAATAAGTTCTAAGCATAAATTATGACTGAAACTGGCTTTTCGGTACCACTGTCCTGCAATTACTATCACATTTTATGCATTTGTGTAAGTTAATGTATATTGCACATGGATGACATTTGTTTTATTTATTGTATCAAACTCAATAACATGCAGTGATAGAACATAATAGAACAGAAGGGGTAATTTGAACTGAATCACTGCAGAAGTTGCAAGTTCTTTTGTTGCATTGACTTAACCTCACCCCATCGATGTTTGTCATGAAGGGCAGTCATGAATTACTCAACATGCAATTTCCATGACAAGTGATGACTGTTGTGACAGTATCCTTAGACACCATTCTTGCATTGCTTGCAGTGCAATCAATATGACATTTCCATGTTCTTTCTTAATTTCTTGGAGATGGTCACTTATAGCATGCAGCAATAACTGAAACATAGTACTTATGTGGGGTGGGTTACACATGCACAAGTGCAAGTGTTTATCTTATTATTTACCTTTCTGTTGCCACTACATACTGTGGGTAACTATTGTCTTACATATTTGTATTATATATATCTGCTTACTATAAAGCAAAGCCGATAACAGTCCCCAAATAATATTTTATTTTAACATAACCAGCTCACTGTTCAAAGTACAGTTAGTCAGCTGTTTGTTATAGATGGATAAATAAGCATGCACTTCCATTAAAATATGGTACAACAAGATTAAGTAAAAATGTTCCAGCCCATAGCTAATACTCCATAAATGTAACTACTATCAAGTTACATATTCTATAACACATTGATAGATAATCAGCTACCATTATATGCTTTTATCTTATTTCCTATATATGCTGTCATACAGATAATAAAGAATCATCTGCAAATGTATAGCTGAGTTATCTCCAGGTATAGGAAATATTTAATACCAAAAGATAAAAAAGAATAAAACTAAACCTGAGAGGAGAATGGTGAGTAAAAGGTAAACAGAGCTCAAGATCACTATGCCTCACCTAAACAGTAAGTGCAACACAAGGCCTTCATGTTGTACCTGTTGTCCCTCCCATACCCACAACCATTTTAACTACAAATGGAATATGAATTCTGAATCCATTGTAGCAGATGTCTCTGGAAGTACACCACTGTTTTTATTATACTAAAACATACTTACATTTAATTATATAATAACTCCAATATACATAGATATGTACCTAGCAAAGTCTACAGTAGTAATATAGAAACCTGGCCATCACACTAACCATTTCTGTAAGTATTCAGCAGTGTATAAAACAAAAGAAATGTACTAAGAACAAAACTAGCAATGAATGTGACAGATATATAATTTACATAAGTAAAACGTATAAATACTGCTCTTTATAAAGAAGGACATGCAATATAAATATGCAATAACAAAAATGTTCATGCTCCAGCGGTATAGAGTGAGAAAGCCCTAACTATGGTCAGTTAAACTGGATTCAATTAGTGGCTCTGACAACTGATTGAGCAGCAGGAAGAGACAGTCATACCTGTCGTGAGTGGGAGGGCATTTACTGATAATGTTCCCTTAGGGGAGGTATAGTCCAAAGATTGGAGTTATCCTCAGATGAATCATTAAGTGGGGGAGGCAGGGCAAGGAATTTGTAGGCCATTTAAAGAAAGACCCATCCTATGATGGACATGGAGATGGCAGAGCCCCCGGGACACCGTTAGCATCCATGACTGGCCCCAGCAATCCCAAAGTAAGTCCAAGAGTAGTGTAGGAGACAAGCTGGTAGACCTGTTGTGAACATTGGGCACTGGGAGTACCATACAAACCTCTGTAAAACATACATAGACCCATGATGTATTGAAAATTTAAAATTCAGACACAGTGCATGCGAACCAATAATTTAACTGATGAATTATATATAAGACACAGTATATAAAATAGCATGCTCAACACCATTTTAATGAACAGAAGTGATAAAAGATATATAAAACAAAGTATATAACATAGCATACCCATCACCATTTTAAAGAATAGAACTGGCTTGTAGTGAATAAAGATTTCAAGAAACTCTGCTACAGATGTCCAAAAAAGTGATGTTATAATCAATATAGTTTACACTTTTGATCTGAAGCAACTAACAGGGCACAACACAAGTAATTTGCTGCCAAGTAGTCAATTCAGAAGGTGGAACCCCACACTATGGGTTCATTGCAGTTTCTTTAACAAATAAAACAATAAACAGGTACTCTATTGTTGTTTGCAGGAACAGCAGCAATGCAGAGACAGTATGACAGTCACAGAAAACCTTGGCTATCATGGTGAAACCTGTTTAAGAATCTGCTCACTTAGTTCTAGTTGAAAATGAGTCTTATGTACCTGTTAGGGAGCATGTATCTGGAGAATGTACTGTAGATCACAGCGCATGTATGTACCTTTAAGAAGCATTTCCAGATGTAGCACATGCATATAAATAGTGAGCACGTGCAGGTAGCAGTGCCATTTTGAGAGAACAGCCACAGTGGTAACATGTATGAGTGCAGTAGTCAGTCTGTTTATAAGTTTATTTAAGTTACAAAGTCTCATTTCTGATGTGTTTGTGTGCAATAAAGCTGCTTGAACAGGACCCATGAATGTTCGTCTGTTTTATCCTGACCAGATGAGTGGCATGGTGTCAGAACTGGGATTGGCAGATCAACTTCTACAAGCCATGAGGTGCAGAGTAGAAGGTGAAGGCAGACTAAGAAGGTTGAATGAAATGGAGCACAGACAAATGAAAAAAGGGCCAGAAATGAGCTAAAGGTAAAGAAAACTGCACGGATGATTTATTTTGCAAAGAAAGTGAAACAGCACATTTATATGGCACACAACACATTATTGATCAAAAGAGTAGCATAAAAACATATTATTAAGCAAATGAAAAGCAGAAACTGTATTATTAATTAAACAGAATATTTGAAACCATGATATTTGATTACACTAGCAAAACTATTCATATGGGGCTCAGAATTACCTTTGGTTTACATAACGAGCATGTTTAAAGTAAAATGGGCACAAGAAAAGTATATTGAGCATAACGAGTACAATAAAAGGGCAAATTAAGCTTAAAGAGCAAGTCAACTGCATATTTTTTTAGTAAAAGACCATGCTTGGGCACAGACTACTATTTCGCATTGACCAAAGCCATTCAAAGCATAACTAGAGTTGTTCTTAGTATCTCAGAGTGTGCAAAGTGTTTGCAGAGAGTGGGCTTTATTACGGTATAATTATTCCAAAGAGTTTGCTGTGAGCAAAGTACAGTTATATTGCAAAGTGCAGTCAAAGTACAACCATTTCAAAAAGATTCTTGTGTTGTGTGCATTCATTCGCAGAGTGCCGTCATTTCAGAGTGTTTATTACACTGTGCAGAGTTATTTCACAAAGTACAGCCATTTTGAAAGGTTCTTGTGCTGTGTACAGCTTATTTCCAAAGTGCATTCATTTCAAAGTGTTTCTTACTCTGAGCTTCTTCTGCTGTGTACAGTTTATTCACAAAATACAGCCATTTCAAAGTATTTCTTACACTGATAAGGAGTGGGTTTCACAAAGTACAGTGATTTCAAAGTGTTCTTGTGTTACGGAGACTTATTTGGCAAAGTGTAGTTATTTCAAAGAGTTTGTTGTGCTACTGGGTGTAATTACAAGTACTGGCATAAAGTTCTGGCATATATATATATATATATATATATATATATATATATATATATATATATATATGCATTTATGGGTGCATGTTTGTACATGATTTCAAGCACCCTCACTACTGTGTGTTGATATGGCAGAGGCATTTTGCAGACCAGGTCCACTTGTGTTTGATCATAATATAGCAGAGAATTAATGAGTATTCAAGCGGGAATCCGTTATTTCATACAAGCAGCTTTTTCTGACAAAGATCCACGTACAAGGGCATTCATTTTGCTTAACTTAGCTAGGTCAGAAGATATTGAAAGAGAATGTTCATTTCTGTATGCAACAGAAGTACATGGAGGAGAAGGGGCAAGCCATCATATTGTGTTACCGGCTGAATCAAGGGAAGACCCTAAGTGCTTAAAACATAAATTTATAGAAATGTGCAACCCCCAGACAAATGCTGCATTAGAGAGGCACTTATTTTACACAAGAGATCAAAAGTCAGGTGAAACCTTTGCAGCTTATATCACTGACTTGAGAAATAAGGCTAAAATGTGCCGATTTGGTGACTTGAAAGGCAAGTTAATAAAGGACAGGCTTGTATGTGCTATTAACAGTGCTGCAGTGAGAAAGATTTTGCTTTGTGACAGTGATTTAATGTTAAGCAAAGCCATAGACATTTGTCAAATCCATGACCTCACAGAAAGGCACACAAGTATGCTTACAAGTGATAAGAGTATGGTTTCAGCAGCCTTTACAGCAAACATAGACAGTATGCAACACATGGCAAGCAGAAACAGGGCTAAACACATGGCAGCAGCAATTCCAGTGGGTCTGGCAGGGAAAACCCAGAGCTTTGTAACAAATTCCAAGACCATTTCATTTAAAGAAGCATGCTCAGTACAGTATAAGAGTGAGTCAGGAAAACACAAGTCAAGAGTTATTGTTAACTGTTGTAATTGTGGATAGAACCATGAGTCTAAAAATGAGAAGCACTTAGCATTTGGACAGCAATGCCACAAGTGTAAAAAAATGGAACCATTTTCAAAAGTTTTGTGAATCAAGCAAACATCAGTCAGTTATTAAGAAAGGTCACTCAAAAAAGCAAGTTGATCATGTAGGAAGCTGCAACCCTACTTTCTATGTAGATGGTGTATCAGTGGTCAGTGAAATGGTTAATGTGGTAGATTTGTTGGCAAATAATGAAGTATTTTGCACTGTCTTGAGCAATGGTAAACCCACAGAGCTCAAAGCAGACACTGGTTGAAAGTGTAATGTGATGTCAGCAGAAACATTTGCTAAAGTGAGAGATGGTGAGCAACTTAATTTGGTTCATTGTGCAAAGCTTGTTGCTTATAGAGCTGAAGAGATTCAAACCGAAGGCTCGGTAATGCTTTCATGCTATTCAGCTGGGAACAGTTACAGTCTTCAATTTTATGTAGTCCAAAGACCCAGTGCAGTCATTATTAGGTCACAGAGACAGTTTGAGAATGAAACTGCTTTCTTTTACCAAAGAAGTACATCCTGTAAGCACTTGTCCCAGTTGTAGCGTCAGTAATACTATTTTATCAGAGTATGCTGATATTTTCAATGACAAGTTAGGCAAACTTACAGTTGTGTGCCTCATGAAAGTAGACCCAGCAGTCAGTCCAGTGGTCAGAGCAGCAAGGAGAGTTCCAGTAGCTATGCAGGAGAAAGTCAAGGTCCAGTTAGACAAAATGGTGCAGCAAGGTGTGATTTGGCCAGTCAGATTACCAACTGAGTGGGTGTCTTCCATGGGAACTGATCATAAGAAAAATTCAGATGAAATCAGAACATGCATTGACCCAAGAGACTTGAACAAGGCATTAAAAAGACCTCATCATCCTATGCATACAGTTGAAGAGATTGCAACCCTCATGCCAAATGCCACCGTTTTTTTTCTGTCCTAGTTACAATTAGTTCATTTTGGCAAGTGATGCTTGATTGTAAATCTTCACTACTGACTACATTTAGTACCCCATTTGGTAGATGCAGATTCCTCAAGATGCATTTTGGAATAAATTCTGCCAGTGAAGTCTTTCGATGTGCAATGGAGCAATTTTTTTTCAGGCTACCTGTTTACAATAATAGTGGATGATTCACTAGTTGGAGGTAGTGGTGAAGCAGAGCATGACAGAAACCTCAGGAAAGTTCTGGACAGAACATGTAAAGTGAATTTAAAGCTCAATCTTCTGAAGTACAAATTCAGACTACCAGAAGTTACTTATAGAGGCCATTTATTTACCAGTACATGCTTACAACCAGATCCTTCCAAGCCAGCAGCCATTCTTGAGATGGCAGCTCCAGACAATTTCCAAGCCTTACAATGTTTTCTTGGTATGGTTAACTATTTGGGCAAATTTATCCCTGACTTTAGTGTGTTATCAGCACCTTTAAGAGAGCTGACATGCAAAAATGTTGCATGGTCATGAATAAAACAACACCAGAGAACATTTGATAACCTCAAACAGCAAATTGCTAACCCACCTACATTAAGATACTATGATATCCACAAACCAGTAGTTCTGTATAACTGCATGTCAAAAGATCATTTCTGTAAATTGTATGTCATTGAATACTGTCATTTCATATAAGGATATTTCTCAAAGAGGGAGGATGTAGATCAGAGCATGTGTATATACCTTTAAGAAGCATTTCCAGATGTAGCACGTGGATATAAATAGTGAGCACGTGCAGGCAGTAGTGCCATTTTGAGTGAACAGCCACAGTGTTAACATATATGAGTGCGGTAATCAGTCTAATTATAAGTTTATTTAAGTTTAAGTTACAAAGTCTCATTTCTGATGTGTTTGTGTGTGTTAAAGCTGCTTGAACAGAACCCACGGATGTTCGTCTGTTTTATCCTCATCAGACGAACGACATGTACCACTGAAAGGTGCATCCTATCATAGGATGGGTAAACAGAATGAAAAAGGAAGTCTTGTTTTAGGAAATTGTTGGTATATATTATAAGAAATTGGTGGCATGTAACAACTTGGACAGAAGAAAGAAAGGTATTTGTATAATTTCTGCAGTTTGATTAAACATTTAGTAAATGCAACTTAATACACTTGTCCGCCTGCCCAAGATAATTTATGGTGGATGTCAGTCATTACAGACCAATACCTATTTCCACATTTACTTGTTTTCCTGACTGAGTGTTATTTGATAGGCTATACTACTGTCTTAGTCACTTGTGCCTGTGCTCCAATCACACTGCCTCTTCATCTGCTGGTGTGGTGACATGTTCCAAGAGCCATGAAGAGAAAAAAAGCAGAAAATCTGTCTGACAGATACTTTCAACACATTCTAAACTGAAATGCATTTACAGCATTTGTAAATCATGTACAGAGAGAACAAATAGGAGATCCTTGAAAGGAGTTATATAATAGCTACAAATAGGACTGCAGCAAAGAAAGCAGTGCTTTTGCTTATACACACCTGAAAGAAGGTGGAATAGAAATGTTTTCCTTTTCAGTTATCTACATGAACCACTTGAATGATAGAATAGAGAACTGCTTTTGTTGACCATGGCAGTTATCTGAGGGACAGCAATGATATCCTCTTTTTAAAAACAGAAACATTTGTATGGACTTGGTGACATATGGTATCATTTTGTACCGGCAGTGGTATATACATGTTACATCACAGTCTTTTATATCAATGCTTGAATATCTTAACACTTTCTTTCCCTGACATTCCGATTACTTCTTGCCTTACCTGGGCACATGCTTTTCTACAAATATCAAAATATGAGTCACACTATTAACAACATTATTTTCTCAGATTAAATAATGTATGTCAGTTGGCCCTTTACCACTGCATGAATTCCTGTGTTTCATTCGGTAATGGTATTGCATATCACTGAGGGCAAGCGAGAGAGAGAGAGAGAGAGATAGAGAGAGAGGTATCGGGAAAAGGTGTAAATAATCCTTTTGGCCTTAATATTTAAGAAATTTGGAAATTAACCTCTGGCTATCTCATTCAGCTTTAAAAGTTCTTGGCTAGGGAAAAAATAGAAATGAATTCCTTTTCCATTCACTGACTGAAAAGGAATCTAATCTATCAACCAAGTGAGAGGATCTGAGGAATATGACTTCTTATATAGCTGCAAGAATTTAGATGCATTATTATTTAGCTGAAGTGCTGCGAGATTATGCTCTTGTCTGCATTTGATTTTGGAATGACATTCATTCGAGGTTTGGGGACTTCTTTTATTTTTTATTTGTGCGTTTTTATTTAAGTTAATAAAGGAAAGGCTTGTGTGTGTTATTAACAGTGCTGCAGTGAGAAAGATTTTGCTTTGTGACAGTGATTTAATGTTAAGCAAAGCCATAGACATTTATCAAATCCATGAGTTCACAGAAAGGCACACAAGTATGCTTACAAGTGATAAGAGCATGGTTTCAGCAGCCTTTACAGCAAACATAGACAGTATGCAACACATGGCAAGCAGAAACAGGGCTAAACACATGGCAGCAGCAACCCCAGGGGGTCTGGCAGGGAAAACCCAGAGCTTTGTAACAAGTTCCAAGACTAGTTCATTTAAAGATGCATGCTCTGTACAGTATAAGAGTGAGTCAGGAAAACACAAGTCAAGTGTTATTAACTGTTGTAATTGTGTATCCAACCATGAGTCTAAAATGAGAAGCACTTAGCATTTGGACAGCAATGCCACAAGTGTAAAAAAATGGAACCATTTTCAAAAGTTTTGTGAATCAAGCAAACCTCATTCAGTTATTAAGAAAGGTCAATCAAAAAAGCAAGTTGATCATGTAGAAAGCTGCAACCCTACTTTCTATGTAGATGGTGTATCAGTGGTCAGTGAAATGGCTAATGTGGTAGCTTTGTTGGCAAAAAATGAAGTATTTTGCACCGTCTTGAGCAATGGTAAACCCACAGAGGTCAAAGCAGACACTGGTTGAAAGTGTAATGTGATGTCAGCAGAAACATTTGCTAAAGTGAGAGATGGTGAGCAACTTAATTTGGTTCATTGTGCAAAGCTTGTTGCTTATAGAGGTGAAGAGAGTCAAACCGAAGGCTCGGTAATGCTTTCATGCTATTCAGCTGGGAACAGTTACAGCCTGCAATTTTATGTAGTCCAAAGACCCAGTGCAGTCATTATTAGGTCACAGAGACAGTTTGAGAATGAAACTGCTTTCTTTTACCAAAGAAGTACATCATGTAAGCACTTGTCCCAGTTGTAGCGTCAGTAATACTATTTTATCAGAGTATGCTGATATTTTCAATGACAAGTTAGGCAAACTTACAGTTGTGTGCTCCATGAAAGTAGACCCAGCAGTCAGTCCAGTGGTCAGAGCAGCAAGGAGAGTTCCAATAGCTATGCAGGAGAAAGTCAAGGTCCAGTTAGACAAAATGGTGCAGCAAGGTGTGATTTGGCCAGTCAGATTACCATCTGAGTGGGTGTCTTCCATGGGAACTGATCATAAGAAAAATTCAGATGAAATCAGAACATGCATTGACCCAAGAGACTTGAACAAGGCATTAAAAAGACCTCATCATCCTATGCATACAGTTGAAGAGATTGCAACCCTCCTGCCAAATGCCACCGTTTTTTTCTGTCTTAGATACAATTAGTTCATTTTGGCAAGTGATGCTTGATTGTAAATCTTCACTACTGACTACATTCAGTACCCCATTTGGTAGATGCAGATTCCTCAAGATGCATTTTGGAATAAATTCTGCCAGTGAAGTCTTTCAATGTGCGATGGAGCAAATTTTTTTCAGGCTACCTGTGTACAATAATTGTGGATGATTCACTAGTTGGAGGTAGTGGTGAAGCAGAGCATGACAGAAACCTCAGGAAAGTTCTGGACAGAACATGTAAAGTGAATTTAAAGCTCAATCTTCTGAAGTACAAATTCAGACTACCAGAAGTTACATATAAAGGCCATTTATTTTCCAGTACATGCTTACAACCAGATCCTTCCAAGCCAGCAGCCATTCTTGAGATGGCAGCTCCAGACAATTTCCAAGCCTTACAATGTTTTCTTGGTATGGTTAACTATTTGGGCACATTTATCCCTGACATTAGTGAGTTATCAGCACCTTTAAGAGAGCTGACATGCAAAAATGTTGCATGGTCATGAATAAAACAACACCAGAGAACATTTGATAACCTCAAACAGCAAATTGCTAATCCATCTACATTAAGATACTATGATGTCCACAAACCAGTAGTTCTGTATAACTGCATGTCAAAAGATCATTTCTGTAAATTGTATGTCATTGAATATTGTCATTTCATATAAGGATATTTCTCAAAGAGGGAGGATGTAGATCAGAGCATATGTATATACCTTTAAGAAGCATTTCCAGATGTAGCACGTGCATATAAATAGTGAGTACATGCAGGCAGTAGTGCCATTTTGAGTGAACAGCCACAATGTTAACATATATGCGTGTGGTAATCAGTCTATAAGTTTCTTTAAGTTTAAGTTACAAAGTCTCATTTCTGATGTGTTTGTGTGTATTAAAGCTGCTTGAACAGAACCCATGGATGTTCGTCTGTTTTATCCTGATCAGACGAACGACATGTACCACTGAAAGGTGCATTCTATCATAGGATGGGTAAGCAGAATGAGAAAGGAAGTCTTGTTTTAGGAAATTGTTGGTATATATTATAAGAAATTGGTGGCATGTAACAACTTAGACAGAAGAAAGAAAGGTATTTGTGTAATTTCTGCAGTTTGATTAAACATTAAGTAAATGCAACTTAATACACTTGTCCACCTGCCCAAGATAATTTATGGTGGATGTCAGTCATTACAGACCAATACCTATTTCCACATTTACTTGTTTTCCTGACTGAGTGTTATTTGATAGGCTACACTTCTGTCTTAGTCACTGGTGCCTGAGCTCCAATCACGCTGCCTCTTCATCTGCTGGTGTGGTGACATGTTCCAAGAGCCATGAAGAGAAAAAAAGCAGAAAATCTGTCTGACAGATACTTTCAACACATTCTAAACTGAAATGCATTTACTGCTTTTGTAAATCATGTACAGAGAGAACAAATAGGAGATCCTTGAAAGGAGTTATATAATAGCTACAAATAGGACTGCAGCAAAGAAAGCAGTGCTTTTGCTTATACACACCTGAAAGAAGGTTGAATAGAAATGTTTTCCTTTTCAGTTATCTACATGAACCCCTTGAATGATAGAATAGAGAACTGCTTTTGTTGACCATGGTAGTTATCTGAGGGACAGCAATGATATCCTGTTTTTAAAAACAGAAACATTTGTATGGACTTGGTGACATATGGTATCATTTTGTACCGGCAGTGGTATATACATGTTACATCACAGTCTTTTATATCAATGCTTGAATATCTTAACACTTTCTTTCCCTGACATTCCGATTACTTCTTGCCTTACCTGGGCACATGCTTTTCTACAAATATCAAAATATGAGTCACACTATTAACAACATTATTTTCTCAGATTAAATAATGTATGTCAGTTGGCCCTGTACAACTGCATGAATTCCTGTGTTTCATTCGGTAATGGTATTGCATATCACTGAGGGCAAGCGAGAGAGAGAGAGAGAGAGAGAGAGAGAGGCATCAGGAAAAGGTGTAAATAATCATTTAGGCCTTAATATTTAAGAAATGTGGAAATTAACCTCTGGCTATCTCATTCAACTTTAAAAGTTCTTGGCTAGGGAAAAAATAGAAATGAATTCCTTTTCCATTCACTGACTGAAAAGGAATCTAATCTATCAACCAAGTGAGAGGATCTGAGGAATATGACTTCTTATTTAGCTGCAAGAATTTAGATGTATTATTATTTAGCTGAAGTGCTGCGAGATTATGCTCTTGTCTGCATTTGATTTTGGATTGACTTATTCATTCAAGGTTTGGGGACTTCTTTTACTTTTTTATTTGTATGCTTTTATGTTATGATCTGTTTTATTTTAAATTTTGTTTTACCTCCTTTTTTATTCTTAGAGTTTTAATATACTTTTAGTTAAGTGTTTTGCATTTAATTCAACTGGTAAAAATCTTTAAGTCTAGATTTGTCTTATCATTTAAGATTTATTTAACTATTCACTCAGAATATCAAGAACGATCTTTTGAGAGTTAATTTGCAACTCATCATTTCATAAACTCTTTAAAAAGTCAGTGTTCTCCTTATTTGCCATAACATATCAGTCCATCGTTTGCCTTTTCATTCATTGTTTTTAAACATTTAGTATATTATACTCACAAGGCATGAAAGGTAAAAATTAGACCTAGGCATTTATAAAATTTCACTTGTTCAACCTTTACAATGTTAATCTGCAGACAGTATTTACTGCCTTGATGTTAAATGGTAGTACCTCCATTTTTTTATATGTATTCTCAGCTTATACTCTTATAATGAATGTTTGCAATTCTTTAACTTGGCTTTTGATTGCCAGAGGATTCAGAGTTAATAATAGCAACTCATCTATATAACTTATAAATGGAATGGTGACCTCCAGTCTTAGAATGTCTTCCATTTTCTGATATAGTTTTTCTAAAACTTCATGCATATAAATTATGATAAGGAAAGAATATATTTCCGATTTTCACCTATATTTACTTTCCCTGTAACACTATGTTATTACTGTATAGATTTATTATGACATTCAATATGACTCTTTGATAACCATTTCTTTCTGCAATAAACCAAAATGTTTTCCATTTCAGTTATGAAAGACTTGTTCCATATCAGCAAATGGAGTGAATTTAATTTTATTTTCTAAGATAAATGTATTTTATTACATATCTAAAACTTAGCAAGCTAATTCAATTGATTAGTCATCTCAATAAGCAAATTACAAATTTGACAAACCATTTCCTTTAATATAATGTTAATTCCTTCAGCAACATATAGGTGGATATTGTTCATAAATTATACAAATGTTTAATTAGTCAGTCTATTAAGATGTATTTGACTCCATTCTTATATACTGGGATAATTGCGCTTTTCTTCCTTCCATGAAAATGAGACTCCAAATGTAATATACTTTTGAAATTCTAGGCTGATGATTTTTGCAACTTCATAAGTTTCATTTGTAAATTCATGTGCTGCAGAAGCTTTATTTTTCATCTTCTGTAGGATTTTATCAGTGCTACATTCAGTTACTTCATCAACTGCTGCCCCTGTTTCCTCGAAGGTAAACATCCCTCCACTTACTTTTATACTTGTTTTTAATTTTTCTTCAACAGATTAGTGCTAGTTTAGAACAGATACAACAGTTTCTGATCATTGGTATTTTTCTTGTTTATTTTGTCATTAATTTCTGATTGTTGTAATATCCTTAGTCTTTACTACACTTCACATTTCATTGTACTAGTTTTCAAAGTGTTGTTTTTTCACTGCTATCAAATTCATATACAACTTCTTTATTCCTATAATGTTTTCATAATCTTCTAAATGCTCCATTAGCCAATGCCTTAACATCTGTTGCATTTTCTTTTTTGCTATCACACATTCTTTATCACATCACACTTTATAACCTTCTCTATTTGCATCCCTTCATGTAAGGAAATTGGGCCTATTTTCTTGAAAAATGTTATTTTTGTCTTCAGTGTTATTTGCATTTTACCAAAGGCTGATATCATTATTGCATTTACTTACTTTATAAACTATTTGTTTATATCATAAGTGATGCTGCTTTCACATTTACAGAAAAAAACCTTCTACATAAAAGATCTAAATTAACTTTCTAATCTCTCTGTTGGCTTCCCCTACACAAGAATATGGGTTCCACTACACAGGAGTAGAATGTGATCATTCATAATACATTTAAGCGATCTCAGTTGATTGAAACTAATCAGTTCCACTCAGCCAGCTGACACAGATTAAAAACAATATATATATTTTTTTAAGGATGAATCTTGCTAACATCAAAATAGTTGTATACCAGTTCCATAGTCATATATCATAGAAAGACAAATGCAGGTTTTGTAAAACAGAATTGGAAATAGTCACACATCTTGCTGCTGAGAGTTATACACTAATGGGAGAAAGCCTGTATACTGAAAGGCATAATAATGTGGCAAGACTGTTGCATTAGCTGAGATGTATTGGAAATATGAGCCACAAAGCATTATAGAAAATGATGACGTTTATATCACATGAGCTTATCCATTACCAACAGTTCAAAAATAGATGCAAGAAAACCAGATACAGTAAGTAGTCCATGAAAAGTTGAAATTGCTGTGCCCAGTGATTACAGTGTCTTAATAATAAAATACAAGGATTTACAGGCAGAAACAAGGGCAATGTGGAAAAAGGATACCCAGACAGTCCCAATAGACAGTCCCAATAGTAGTAAGAGCAATGGGTCTCATAAAAAAAGAATTTACTGTTGCAACTCTGTATGAATTGCAAAAGGAGTCAGCTCTGCAAACATTGCGGGTGTTGCAAAGAGCACTTTTGGCTAACATCAAAGATTAAAACAATACTAAATTCATGAACTTTAATCATACTTTGACTTAGGAATAGGGTCCATTCCTGTCATGGTATTAGACATCAAAAAACTTGGAAAATTTAAAAATGGTAAAAATGCAGACAAAGAAGAGAGAAATATGAATATGCCTATTAACTATCATTAGCAGAATATTGCACCATGTTCTTCTTACATTGACCACAGTGCTGTGACATTCCAACTATACACTAAATCAACCTTAATAAAAATGATACTCTGTTTAATGATTTTTCAAGTGGCAGCTATGATAACTTGAATACCAAAACCAGTTAGACCAGATAGTAGAAAGTATATTTACTGAACTCAGCAATCCAAAACACTTCTAGGCATGGAAATGGATTTACTAAATGTTTAGCATTTTCATTTTTTACATGTCAAAATTTCTGAACTAAAACCAAATGAGTCAACACTCAAATGCAGCATCACAAATTGTATGACATGCTGAAACAGTGAACCATAACCTTGCTAAAAAACAGGCAAAGGCTTTAACACTTTTTTGTTAGCACAGTACAACTATTGCTATTTTAACTTTATAACTTCTGAATGTAGAAAATCAAAAATTCTGGCTCAAAAAATATAGAATTTATTCATAAAATTTATAAATACAGCAAAATTTCACAACAAAATGTGCTTCTTTAGGCTTCTATATACATAGTCTCAAAACCAATTTTAAATACCAGCAGTTATAAAACCGCATGTCCAAAATTAGCCAATCAGTTCCAGTATCACCTTCTTAATTTCCTAAGCTTTAACAATATTGGCTTAATGTCTACACATCTGTTCAATACTGGATGTTTTTTTACTCTAAATCTGGATAGTCATATAAATTCAGCACATTCAGTTTTTGTTCTAATATCACTCTTTCTTAAATTGTTACATATTTTATAAAACAGCAAAACTAAAATGATTGTCATAATTTTCATTTATATTCCTAAAGGGTTACATTATTTATAATCTCAATTCTTATATTGAATATGTGCTCCCAAATTAGCTTTTTTAATTTTCTGTTTGTCTTTCCAAGATAGAGTTTTGGACAACATGTACACATGGCCAAATAAAGAACATTTTCAGAACCACAATCAGTAAATGTCTTTAAAATTGGTTGTTTCTCTGTAGTGGGGTATTCAGTATTTTAGTTATAATAAATATACCTATGTAATTTACTGTGTCTCATGTTAACTATACTTTTTTGTTCATTCTAGCAAAGAATCTCAAATAATCTATTTGAGAATTCTTTGCTTTTTGCAACCAAACCCTGCATCCTTGTAAAAACTATTTTGCAATCTATTCACATTCCCTATTATATGCCAGTATTTTAATGATATTCTGTACTAGTTGTGTATGTCTATTATATGATAGTATACATTTCACAGTACTCTCTCTACTTTCTAGCAGCACTCATCTTACCTCTAGCTGAAAGGATAGCACCATTATTAGTTGTATATGTATCCATTACTAGATCATTACTTGCCTTCACTTCCTGTCATCATTGACAGACATCTGCTGGCAACTCACTTAATTACTTTTCTAGTTCAGCCTCATATGTATTCAGCAGAAGAGTAGCTGGCTTTTGTTGCACCTGGGGATAATCTTCGAACTGGTGTCCTGCCTCCTCTGCTCTTTATTGGAGGAAACAAAAAGATTTATTCCTTCTGCTGGCACATGAACCAGGTAGTCAGATACATGCCCTCTCCCCCCTGCCCAGTAAAAACAAAAATGTTTCATAATCTGATGGCTGGTGTTCTTGAAATACAGGAGCCAACCAGGTTCTGTTTCTGCATCCCACCCCCACTCCTCCTCAGCTGATAAGCAAATGAAACAATGCATTCAGGTACCTGGGACTAATGAAATGCAGGAAGTAATCAGGTCCCATTTCCACACCCTGTCCCTAACTCTCCTGACATAGAATTTAGTGGAAAAAAAAGAAACAAGTTGCTACAGTTTATGCCTCATGTGAAATGCTTTAACACTTCAAAAAAACTTTCTTCTTTTAAACTGTGCTGAACTGCTTAGTACAAATGCAGCAAGAGGTGTTACACTTTAGACTACACACAAAGGTTTTATTTTTTTTAAGAAACAAGTAGATTTTTTTTCTTTCATTGAACTACCTGACATCATTAACTTACAATGTAAAAAAATTAACACCGCGTGTCATATAATCTACAAATTCTTCTAATTCAGCATCATTTCTATCCCATAACATAAGACTATCATCAACAAATCTTCTATACCAAAATATTTCTTTAAAATATATGGGTTTCTTTAAAACATGTTCATCCTTACAAACCAACAATACAGTTTTGCAAATGTGTTTGTTATTGAAGCATCCATAGCTATTTCCTTTATCTGTAGGTAAAACTCATTTTGAAATAGCAATACATTTTCTCTAAAACCTGCTGTAATAAGTCACATATAATATTTATATAAGTACTATCCTTTGTGGTGAAGTATGTTAAAGTTTGTCTTACTGACTCTATCCCATATCTGTTTGGCATCACTGTAAATAGCAAATCCATAGCAAGTGTTACCAGCTTATAACTTAAATTTTTACTTTAATGTTCTATAGACCAATTATATACATTTGCTCAAAAATCACTACTATCATATATAGCATTTTTATGTAAAACATATTTCAGATGATTTTCTATGTGCATTGAAATAGATTTTATTATCCTTCCATGTGAGGAGACTATTATTCTTACTGGAGGATTTCTATATTCTTGTGAATCTTAGGAAGTGTGTAAAAGTAGTATTGGCTATGGAACATAATGTATTTAGTAATTCAAGAGTTAATTTGCCCTTTAAATGCAGTCATTTGTGCAACAATATTATCAATTTCAACTTTACATATATCAGTACATATATAAGCAGATATATGTGCTCTTTGTATAATGTAAATATGTAGAATTTCTGATATTTGAAGGAATGGAATTTCTAAATTTTCAGTAAAACTACTCTGTATCTATATGTTAACCAGACAAGGCAACTAAACAAAAGTGCCCATTTCATGGGGAATCTGGGAAAATGCCTGTTTAAGTGATTTGCCTGCAGTCACACTGTATGCAAGCAGAGGTTAAAAATAATCAGACTCTGTATTCTTGACTCTAGGGAATGGCTGTTTAACACATTGGAGTCTTAATCCTCTTTACTAACTGCCTTGTAATATTGTTCATAGAAATGTTCTGTTTTGTTTGGCTTTGAACAACCACATTGCTTTAATTAACTGGGGCCATATCTTAGATCCTCTCCATAACCCATATCTTCATAACATTTCAAACACCTATATTAACAAATTCATCCATACAAGGCATAAACATAGTGGAAAACTGTATATGGACTAGTTACGTCAACAAATTATTAAAAAAGTGTATCAAGCTTTCAAACTTTACCTATCACAATACAACAGGGCTAATGACAGCTCCATCCAAAAAAAAGCCTCACCCAAACAATTGAAAAAGAAAAGCTTCATTCAAGACTATGATCATTATCAGAAGACATAACAATAATATTGCTTTCTACAATGGCTTCTGAAAAATGAAGGAACAAGAAACTGTGTGTACTAGAACAAACTGTCATCACTATAACAAAGTGAACAGATACAGTTAAATTAACATAAATATTTGAGGCAATGCAAGGTACAATTTTCAGGTTACAAAGTAGAACCTCATTAACATTTTCTATATGCAGAATGATGTCCCTGAAATTATACTTGAAATGGACACCTCTGCCCTCAATAATTAATGTCCAAAATGCCACTTCCAGTGGACCAGATAAGATATGAGGGATTCTAATTTGTGTAAGCAGAAATAGTGTATATTATACCCAATGTTCTATTTTAATAGAAGATAAAATCTAAACCAGAAATCATAAGATGACAGAAAATACATCAAATTGTGTCTCGTACAAAATGTACATAGGTAAAGAACATTTCTGGTTTAACTTGAAAATGTAGAAAAAAATCCTCACAAAGGGGAATAAAAGGATTCAATAGTTATAGCCTTAGACTACAGCAACTCTCTCTGTTCTCTTTAACTTTTCACTTTCTTAAGAGAGAACTATGCTGACCTGAGATACAGAGCACTAAAGGACCTCTCTTTTACTACTTTATACTCCTTATTTAAACTATAACTGAAGTGATATGAGCAAATGAAGACAGTCAGCTTCAGTACAAATTAATATTATTCATGTTATAAAACATGACAACTTTATATCTCAGATTCCCAAGTCTATAGAATAGACACCCACTCTCAATTAAGGAGGTTAATAAAGCCATACCTTCAGAAAGGAACTGGTTGACTATATGGGGACATGTAGCATGGAATATGGGATATTAAACTCTTCAGTGACCAATAGGTTTTGAGCTTACTCATCAACCCTATCAACCTATGAAGCTATGAAACTTTTATGATAACAACAATTTTCTTTGAGAACATCATCTGACACTAAAATCTGCATATGTGTTTTTGTTAAGTCAGGCATCTACATCACTTCACAGATGGGTGACATTTATAAAAACTGGCATATTAAACAAGACCACTTTGCACAGCCTTACACAGTATGCAAGCTGATAACAAACCAAAAGGTTTACTGAATGGCTCTAGAACTGCACAACATGAAGATTGCTAATTTTTTAGAGATGCTTGCAGTTGCAGAAATACAATTCCTAGAAGTGGCCTCTGTAAATTGCACCCCTGCTCATCACAGACAATTTGTCACTTCAAAAATCATGTAGTATGGCAATTTGAATGAATTCCTACCATGCAGCTTTCATGCACAACTATGGAAGTGTTCATGGCTTTAAAGGCAAATCTTGATTAAAAAAACAAGGATGATAGTCTTCAAAATCCACCCTTTTTTCAGGAAAGTTTAAAAAAATTCTGACTGAGAAACTGGCAAACTAAACTATTACTGTTCTATTCACATCTGGTTTTGATGGACCTAATTTGTGAGATATGCCAGTTTTTGTGTTTACACCACCCAGTTTCTGTCATCTTTAAAAAATTCTTGCAAAATATTTTGCCACCCCTCCGTGCACGATAAATCACATGATATGTTGCCAGTGCAACCAGAATTTAATCAGCAACATAATAAACATCCAGCAAAGGCATGCAATATTTCAAATTCAATAGATCAGTGTCTGTCAATAAACATAACACCACCACTGGATGTCTGAGGCCAGGTAGCATACTCTACTTAACCTCTGACATGTCAACAGAACTGTATCCTGAAGACTTACCTCTCCAGTGACCAATGAGAAACATGATATACTGCCCCATCCTCAACAGATACATATCAACTTGGCTAGAAAATTGTGGGGGAAGTGAAGGAGGGGAGGCCACAACATCACAGCCCACTAGTCTGTAAACCAGCATGTTCCTCTCTTTCCTGGCCACTCTGTAAACTGCCATAGTCGTCCAATGGCCCAGTAAAAATGTTTTGTTTCTTTTATATATATATATATATATATATATATATATATATATATATATATATATATATATATATATATGGGTCTACTACTCTACATTGAAAATACACTTCTAAGAAATAAAGCAGTAGACCCTACACTTCAGCAAAAGTCCACTTAAATGAAAGTCCACTTTCACTGAAGTCTAGTTCCCTGGGCTACCCAATAATAAAAGAAAAACAAACACTAAAACATTTTTTGCAGGGGCGCAAGCCCCCCTGCACCCCCCCACATCCCCTACTTAAATATACCAACTCCGAGATCGCACTACACCAGGGAAAAGGGAATATTCCTATTCCGCGCTGTAGTGTGACTGCCGAACTCAATGTTCAAAGTTTCACTACTTCAAACAAGTAGACTCGGTGAAGTAGGGTTCGAAGTAGTGAAACTTCGAACATATTGATGGATCCCATATATATATATATATATATATATATATATATATATATATATATATATATTTTTTTTTTTTCTTCCGGAAAAAATCAATAATAACCCCGTCACACAAAGCAGGAAAATATAACAATTGTTCCAACTGCCATCCTATTGCCATCCTATATCCCTCTATAAAATTTTAGAAAAATGTGTACAAAAACAACTTCTTGACTACCTTATCGACAATAATCTACTAACGCCCACCCAGCATGGCTTCAGACCTGCACACTGTACAACAACAGCACTAATATCCTCCACAGACCCTATCAATAAGGCCAGGGAGTCTGGACAATTAACTTCAGCACATTTTTTTTACCTTTATAAAACCTTTTATACTGTCTCACATCCCAAACTCTTAAAGGCACTCCTCCCCTGGTCTTTCCCATCCTTCTCTCCTATGGTTTTCTAACTACCTATCCACTAGACAACAATGCATAAAATGGCAAGGTTCTCTTTCCCAATACCTAACCAGTAAAACAGGAATAGACCCACTATAGAGTACAATACCCCATTTGGTATGTACCTCACAAGACATCTGCAACAGCTGGAAAGGCTGCAGAAATACCTCACTAAAAGAAATGCAGGCCTAAAGCAGATGCCATATGCTGACTGTCTAAAAAAAACTCCAGCTATACTCTGTGGCATATCGTCTACTCAGAGGCGATCTCTGCTTAACATAGAAGGCCATGTCAAACCCTGAGCTGTTGGACATGCTCCACTTAAAAAAAATCCCAATCCCTCAGAGCCACATGCTCCAGGGATCTAAACCTTGTCATCTCAATGAAGAAAACATGCTGGAGGGATAGGTTCCTGACCCAGAGACTCCCCATACTCTGGAAAAGACTGCCCATATATGTCAAGCAGAGCACCTCCTTGGCCCTCTTCAAAAGGAACCATGACAATTGGATAGGAGATTGGAAATTCACCCCAGGGATCACATCAGTCACCCTACTAGACAGGGGTCTAAGGAAGTAAATATTGTGGGAAGAAATATCCAGGGGAATTGTTATGGCTAGGCTTGTATAGGCCCTAGGGCCGACAGCCTAGTACCAACCTATGAACCTATGATTCTATGAATACCACAAGGCTCAAACCTTAAACTGCTCCTGTTTAATACATTTATTAATAACCTTCATACCATCTTACATCAAAGTTCTCTCATCTAACATGCCGATGATGCTACTCTCATCTCCTCTTCCACCAACATAGAGCACTTTAGACAATTAACCCAGACTGTGTTCACTTCCATCAAGACCTGGCTCAATAATGCTCAAATTTTACTCGATCCCAATAAAACTAAACTCTTACTTTTTACACCACAAACCATATCAGCTGATTTTAAGGTATTTTCATTAAATAACACAGAAGCTGAAGTAGTCTCACATATCAAATTACTAGTAGTTATAATCCATAATCAACTTACCTATGACCTTCACATACATAATGCTATTAAAAATCACACAACAAATTAGGTATGCACTATTGGCGCAAGCACTTCATGGACAAAACTACCAAGACAATGTTAGTCACTACCTAACTGTTACATTCTCTATTTTATGGTGCCTTCATTTTTTTTTACAAATCTTTAGAAAACACTAAAAACTAAGCTTGAATCATGTTAAAATAAAATTGCAAGTTTTGCTACAGGATTAATTTACTGCACTACTCTCACCAACCTTAAATGGCTAGAACTTCCACAACATGTAAATTACCTCCAACTAACTATGGCACACAAAATTATCTACACTCCTGACGTCCATCCTGCCTTAAACTCTACACTTCAAATCTACACACCTGACCACAATTTTCACTTGGAAGATAAACATCTTCTATCTATAAGTAAACTTAACAAAACTGCAAGGGAAATCCCTTTACTCCTGCTCAGTGGCAACATTATGGAACTCACTCCTCTGTGATATCAGAACCATCCCCAAATTCAGAACATATAAATCTAAACTAAAACACTTCTTCCTCACGTCACAAACCTGTCCTTCTATCAATCCACATTAACTTCCACCATACATCATCTGCTTTACTGTCTGTTCTCTCTCCTTGCTCCATATGTTTGCCACCTTTATCTATGTTGCAGCACCTTATTTTCCACCTCTATCAACTCTGCAGCTCCTTATATTTCTTTTTACATCTATCCTTTAACACTCTTCTATTTATATATTCCCTATCTTCTTCAACATCCTTACTTTCAACTCCATCTACAGCTCTTCTAGTACTATTAACAACTAACATCTCTTTACCAACTTAATTGTATCCAGACCATTTATAAATTTCTCTGCTTCATCTAACCAGGTTGCTACTTTCCTCACACAACCTGTACCTATACTAGAATAGCCTATACATCATATGTCACTACCATCTTATGTAAGTTATATGCATGTATGTTATAATAAAAAGTACTTTACTGTAAACTCTAAACTATGTTACACAATTTTTTCTTTAAGTGAATTTATGTACTCATCTCATGTAAATACTATGGTGGGGATTTAATAAACTCCATGTAGAAATTGTGTAAGTCCTACATGGAGGGTACTGTGGCTGTGTTTGTGGGTCCCCCTCAGCAGCACACCTTGCATATTAATGAAGGCACACTACTGAGGGACAGCCGTGTAACACGGTTACTGAATCAGTGTAGGGGGCGTATTACTCATGTCCGGACACTGTAACACTCCCCCTACACTGTCAAAGTGCTGGGTGGCACTGAAATGTAAAAGTTAAATATTTTATTTCCTTTTTATTTATTTATTTATTTATTTATTTTGTGTTTGCGAGGCACAGCGTGGCACTTAGCAATGGAAATGTGCCAGATATCTAAAAATAGAAACCAGATCGGTGCTCAGCAGTGCTTAAATGTAGCTGAGAGCTATATAGAAATGTATAGCAGGAGTCATCATATCCATGTAGCTGAGTGGTTAGAGTCATGGCCCTGTGTGGAGTAGGGATACGGTTCAAATACACAGGCCATTCAGCTTTTACATCTGATAGCAAGGTGTTATAAATTATTGTTTTATTTTATTGATGTATGTATTGACATATGTCAGCCAGGTTAGTCCAACTGGGCCAGAAGCCCATTATCAGTGGAGACCTGAGGAGAAAAGATCCAGTTACACACAAGTCTACAATGCCTAAATACATATGCCAAGATAAAGAAATTAAAATATATAAGGTCAGGAAATATAGAGGTGCAATATATATATATATATATATATATATATATATATATATATATATATACACATTATAATAAAGTGGTTGTAATGAACAAATAATTTTATTTTTTTATTTTGTTTTATTTATTTTTTTAAATTGGTTTGCCCTTAGCTAAGCTCTGCTAAGAACTGCTAAGCCAAGTCAAGCAGTGCTGGAACAGGACCGATTTTAGCAGTACTTAGCAATGTGCAGCTCCACTTAACTGGTTTGGACACTGCTAAGGAATCCCCGTTTAAGCAGTCCTTAGCTCAGCTAAGCTGGTTTGCACACCGCTAATCATTGCTAAGCATTACCAGTTTAAACACTGCTCTGCTAAGCTCAGCAGGTTTGCACAGTACTAAGTGGAGCACTGCATTTTTAGAAATGGCCCAATGGTAGCAAAGGGTGGGAAAACATCCTTATTTAAGCTGAACAGGTGGGAATACAGCCAAAATCTGTTGGAGTTTGATCTTGGCAGAGACTATAGCAGGAGTTGGAGAGGGTGCATGCTTCCAGGCACAGCGGTATGGCATTCCGGAGTGCAGGGTCATGGTTGGACTCCTTGTTAATGACCATGACATTTGGCTGCTGCAGGGCCAGTTCCAGGGATCAGAGTATAAGGTGGAGGCCTAGGACTGGCTGGCACGCAACCTCACCAGTGCAACTGGTATGCCCCACACAGGTGAGCATTTGCATCACCATTATGATGACCTGAAGCATAGGAAGGGAGATCTTCAGGAAATCTGTGACCAGGAACCTCAGGCTAGGAATACCCCACAAATTTGTAAGTATTGTAAGCATTGTTTTACCAAATTATAGTATGAATGTGTGATAGACAGGTATGCATAATGGCGTTTTTATAAATTGTGTAATAACAGCTGTCTTGCAACACTTGCATAACCTAAACTGCTCATTAATAAAGACTGTTAAATGTATACCAATCACTGTTGCATGTCATGTTTAATAAAGCCGTGTTGTGCAAAATGTGTGTATTTTGAGCTGCTGGTCAAGAAGTTGAGTATTACAAGTGCTGTGAACTAAACACAGGAATAATACCATGAAGTGACTGAAGGCTAGCTGATAAAGAACTGTTGTGCTAAAGTGTAAATATGGAGCTGTACTACAAGATATAGCATTATGATATTTGTTCTGCACTAAGATCTGAACCTAGAATAGTAATGGCTAAGGTATAACAGTGTGTTTATCTCAGGATTGTCTAGTGTTAACCATTGCATTTCAGCTATATGCATTCCTGAACTTAGTTACACTGCTGCAGGCAAGTATGAAACTGCAATAGCTGTAGACTGCAAATATACCATCTGCAACTGTATATGGGTCAGGTAGGCAACCCAGCACTCTGATATGGTCTGTACACATCACACATATTCCCATCCACTAGGGGTTAAATGTGTACACCTGCATTCCAGGTATTAACACACAGTTCATCTACTATCTCAGTCATGCATGAATCTCATGCATGTGTGTTCAAGTGTCACTGCAGACTTGTATGACACTCTACCTCTGTTACCAGATCACAGTTTGTTACCAGGTGAGCTCTAAGCATATATTAGTCAAAAACGATTCAGCAGTGGCTCAGTAACTCAGTGTGATAAACACTGGGTATGATGTACATTTTGTCACACACAGACTGCGATTCGAATCCGGGTACAAGTACTACTAAATATTAATAGAAACTGTTATGCATTGTTAACAGATGTTCTCCCCACAGGAATTACAGGTAAATAAATGGAAGTAGTAGCTGTTCAAATGGGTTACTAATTTGTGTGTCCAGATGTACCGGAGTGTTAAAAGCATTGCTCAGCAAGGTGATAAAACTACAGTAAATAAAAAGTCAACAAGTAGAATACTAATACAAGTTATTAAAACAAATAAAACTGTTTAATCTTGTTACGGCTGTATGCTTAGTAGGTCTCTGAATGTCTGCTGATAGTCTAATCCCATGCCTGCCAAGGACGGCATAATAAGAATAAACTCTCTGTACTGCCCATGATACATGTCTTTCAAGTGTCACTCTGTCACGGACTGTGATCACGGTTGCCAAATCCCTGGGACACTGATTTAAAAGCCACTTAATTTATCTCAGTAGCACAGTCACACTACATCAGTCCTTAGTACACCTTGGTAGTCACATATGTTCCTCTGACATGTAATAGTCCCCTGTAATTGTTTACGTGCAGGTGTGACAGCTTGGCCCATACTGTCCCATGTGGATAGCTTGAGAGGTATGTCGGTGCTACAGAAGATATAGGGCACTTGTATACATAAAGTTAAGGCAGACTTGTTGAGTATATAAGAGTTCTGTTGCAAACAATATAGCCTATACTGGTAGTAATAGAATGTATTTCTCCACCCATCCCTTATCTTCACCATAATTTATTATTCTTATACATCAGGTATGGTTTACTTTTAACATATGTTGTTCTCTAGATGTTATGTTGGGCCTTGTGTTTTATAATTGTTATGTATTATGTATTATTATGTATTACAACAGTTACATACTAATATATCTTGTTGAATTACTTACGTTGCCTGCCTTATGCTGTAACTGTAACTGGCATGCTGTTACAGTAATGACTGTTATCCCAATTATCATTGTGTTCTATATGCTATGCAATGTCATGTTACTGGGTTATGTGATTTGTTCTGGCATGCTGTTACAACTAACCATATGTTCTCTTCATTACTAACCTATGCACTTTGAAAAACTCAACATGATAGATCAACTGGGTAGGCCGGTTCTTGACGATCCACCTACCCTACCGCAGACAGCCATGGCACAGAGTCCCAGCACATCTGTGACCCAACCTGGAGCTGCCTCTTCTGATGGTCCTCCACCACCTATGGGCAGAACTGCCTCAGGGGATGGGACACATCCCCCCGGGAGCAGGAGCGGTGAGGGAGTGGTCACACAAAGACAGCTACCAGGGATAGTGTGCAGGATCATCCATCATGGTTTGGATGATTTCCTGCACCAGATTGAGGGCAGACTGGTCAACCTGGAGGGGAAGGCTGGCCCCAGTGCCTAGTCCCCAGCAGATCCACCTTTGGGTCTGTGAAGGAGCAGTGGTGACTGCCCATGGGTGGAAAGCTCAGTCCCACTGCTGCCATCTGGGGGCATTTGGTTCTCCGATTCACACAACACCATCCTTGTCCAAGGGGTTTAACCCCCCCTCATGTGTCATACACCAACCCTGTCTGCTGTCTTTTCTGTTTGCAAATGCCACCTCTCCTACCCAATTTACCTCCCCACATGTACCTATATCCCTTCCCCAACATTCTATTCTCTCCTTAAAAAAATGGGCATCTGTCTCACAAAAAAAATATATATTGCCCCATACATAGCTCTCCATTTTGCCCACACCTGCACTGCCCATAATCAATCATTACAGCAATTAATCAACATAGTTATGTCACCCACACCCCTCCCTCTGGGATGTGAGGCTCCAAATTCCAAATTGTCCATAACCTGCACAGCTGTTGCTGTAGAACAAATGGAGAGCAATAGTCCTTTCCTACACCCGTCCTGCACATCCCTACCAGCCTTTCACATTGTTTTTCCCCCTGCTTGTCCCCATTTCACCACTTTTCTATTGCCCATTTTTTCTTTTCTTTTTTTGGAAATAGCGCAGGTTTACGTGGAGCTAAGAGCCACTCTGAATCATGTTGCACAAACCCACACAAAACTGCTTAAAGCTGGTTAAAACTGCTTTAATCACCTTCTGTCTTTCTGACACTGTTATGCACTCAGGAAAATAATACCTGTGCCAAGTCTCAAACTCAGGACATGGCCAACAAGGGTATAGTGCATTATCCCACTTGGCCACTCAGCTTTGAAGAATGACAGGTGTTTCCATAAACTTATCTTGAGTATCAGTGATGCACATCAGAAAAAAACTTCAGCCCTGCCAAGACTCAAACGCAAGATCCTGTCAATTGCAGCATAGCCCACTAGGCCACTCATCTCTGAAAAATTACAGGTGTTTCCATACACATATCCTGAGTATCAGTGATGCACATCAAAAGATTCACCCTGCCAAGGCTTGAACATGGGACCCTGTCAACTACAACATAGGACATTGCCCACTAGGCCATTCAGCTGTGAAGCATAACAGGTGTTTCTATACACATATTCTGAGTGCCAGGGCCACACTGCTTGTACATATAATGAAGAATATGACAGACTTAGGACTGTGATGCAGACACCAGACCAGTACACAGCCAAATAAATCCTGATGGATGTACATGAGGCATAGGGTATCAGATAGAGCCAACAACTGTAGAAGCTGTCGCAGAATGTCCGCAGTTGTGCCACCTACTTTTGGCATGGTTGTCACAAAACCTATTCTGTGTGCCAAACTACTGGCAGGACAGTAGAGACTGAAATCAGAAAATCATGACAGACAGCTCAGTGCCACAAGTCATACCCATCCAAACACACATGTATATGCCAATCCTGTGTAACAGACTGTATGCATGCACATATGTCTTGCAAATACACCTGCTATAGTATTGACTCAGTAGCTCAATCTGTTACATTTCTAGTATGCTTTACATTTTGCCACCCACAGTACTGGCTTCCATTCCAGTCTGTTGTGTGTCAAGTACATGCTTGTCAATACAACAAATAACTGACTGACACATGCAATTTTAAGCAGAACCAGATACTGCTACTGCAATCACTCATACCATGCTATGCATTTTGCCTCCCACAGTCATGACATCCTTTCCAGTCTGTTGCCATGTCAGGTACATGCTTGTCCAAACAACAAATACATGTCTGAGCCCTGCAAGTTTAAGCAGAACTGGTTGATGCTATGGCAGTCACTGCCACCTATATTACCATGGCAAAGGCCTGCAGGTTGGGACAAACTTCACAAATAGGTATATGCATCCTAAATGTTGCCTGCCACTCTCTGGATGGCACTATTACATATCATATGTACCTGAGGCACATGCCTCAGCTGGACTGTTATGGGTACCATCACCTTGGCTATGCTATGACAACAGAACTGACACTGCTCCCTCACTCAGGTATACAGCTAGCTGTCTCACAAAGTGTTCACAATTCCTAGTATGACTCCTGGCCAAACTTCAGCAGCTGCAGTCTGCAGCATATGCTGCAGTATGCTCAGCTACCTGCTACAGACCTACCACACCTCCCAAACACCTAGAACAGGGGATCCACACAACACCCATACAGAAAGGGGTGGGGGGAATGGTCAAGTGACAGGAACATATATCACAGTCTTCCCCTACAAACATACACAGCAGATAGACCAGCGGCTACTGTAGCAGCATGCATATTCTGATGCAAATGATGTATCATACTCACATCTGTCTGTCTCCTTACTGACCTCAAGCCACATTGTTAAACAGTGGGCAGTATTTCTACTTACCCTCTGTGATGCTGTAGTCCCCACACCTTGATAGTGTCCTTCTCACAAGCCAGGAAAAGGGCCTAGGCCTACATGAAGGCCTGAAATATAGCACTGTGTTGCCATGCCATTGGCTAATGAAAATGCAACTCAGCTGCTCTGTATGCAATTAACATGTGTGAGCCACAGATTGGAGCACAGGAAATTACCTGTTCATGAGCATTACCTAGAAATGACAAGCTGCTGCCTATGGTACACAGGTCTGTGACTGTTTATGAAGACAGACTGCGCTATCCTAGCATTATGCCACAGGATTTCTACACATAAAGGAGTACAGTGCTATACCAGGTATGTAATAGAATTCCCTGTGTAATGGGATGCACATGGGGGATGCACTCATGGGAAATAGGGATTACAACATTAGGTCTGTAGTACATATCGTGGACTAAAATGTTGCTGTTAGTCAGCTGTCTAGCACCTACAGGCTTCCCTTTTGGCTCTGTCTGCAGTGACATAGATCACAGCTCTGTCCTCTGAGTCCCCCCAGCAATGGTCAGTTCATGTACAAATGCTACTGGATTGTGTAGTAGACAATAGTGACAGTAATTACTGGTGGATACAGCTGGCATATCACATGATGTACTGTCAGTCTGCTCCTCTCAGTCTGTGAATGTCACACAGGCATAGTTCAAACCTTGTCCAGGTGTCCCTGGCTGTTCCTGATGTACTCTGGATAGGTCACTGTGTACTCCACACCTGTATCTCATCACCTGAGAGCTATGGCTATCATACCTGTTGACCCCCTACATCAGGATACCATGTTATAGCCAGTAGTAGTGGGTGGACACAGGCTCTGCCTCAGCAACAAAGTGTAGATATCGAGCATGCAAAGTAAGAAAATGAATACAGTACCAGATATTAATGTACCATAATTGTATTCTGAGGTGTCTTGCGTGTGACAGCCAGATTCCCCACAGTGTGAAAACAACCATTACGTATTGTCCAACTGTTTTCCAGACATCCACATTTGTCTGGCAGAGGGTCCACATATATCAGGCACATGTACACATTCTGCAATCATCTGTGCACTGCGGATGTCGGACACCTACAAGTAGGATACGCTACAGCACATCTGCAGTGCTATCTGTAGTTGTATCATACAGATGTTGCTGGACTGTCCCCATACACCTGTAGTGCACTCACCTATTTGTAGGATAGTGGTTGTATGCCATGGCACTGGAACATCATCCATAGGGGACACACCACAGTAGATGGCAGTAATGGGTGCGGACACATAACAACATAGTCCATCACAGTTTACAGGGCCATAACTGGTATATCTAGAATCATACAAGGTTACTAGGCTACTGGCCCTGAGGTCCTCATAAGTCTAGTCCAGACTTTAGCCCATGTCTATGCAATTCATCACCCAATGCCCAGTCCAACAGGGACACAGGTGGTATCCCAAGGGTGAATGTACAATTAACCATCCGGTTATCCAGGTTTCACTTGAAAAGGTGTAAAGAGGTACTCTGCCTAATGTGGACAGGGTGTCCATTCCACAGGTGGTTGAGTGTGTAGGACACACATCTGACCCACCATCAAGTCCTGTTGATGTCACAGACCAGGTTGTGGGCTTGTGTGTGGGTTACTAGACTGGAGCTTGACTTGCAGTTGTGCAGCAGTCCCATCAATGTGGAATCCATAATCTCCTGGTATGCCAGACAGAGGTCAGTTCAGAGGAGTGTGTATGAAACTGGGGAAAGGGATGGGCTTATAGCCTATCTGTGTATGGTAGATGTTTGATGCCCTGGTATTCCCTTGTGAGGAACCTCTGTGATCTCCACAGCTGCTGCATGTGCTTTGTGAGGTACATGATGAAAGTGGCATTATACTCAATAATGGGCCATATTAGGGGGGATTACAGGGATGTTATGAACCCTTTGTCCCTGGATGACAAACCCTTATGTATGAGGTGGGCCATGTAGAAGGCTTTCCTTACAATGAAAGCAACATGGTTGTCAAATGTCATGTTGCCATCAACCTGTGTGCAGAAATCACTCTCGACTGATTGCATGCTTAGGATGTTGTTAGTACTGTGATAGTATGTGCGGACATCACTCTCTCCAAATGGGATGATGCTGCATTTTATGGTGTGCAGCCTGCAGTCATGTTTCTGGCACCAATCATGTGTCTGCATGAGACCCTCTTGGTGGATGTCCACATCATTAGGGAATGTGACGACAGCACCTAGCATGCATTCTTCTGCATACATGGTCGGCCATAGCCCACTGGTAGTGCTCTCCACCTTAGAAGGGTAAATCACACATAAAAGAGGCCCAAACAAAGAACCATTGTTATGCCACTAATTATGGGTCTACTGCTTGAGGTAGCTTCCCCTACGTGGACTAGGTGGGTTCTGTCAGTGCGCCAGTGTGCTACCCATCTGGTAACACATGGACTGATGCCTAGTTGGGAGCGTATATCTATTATGTGCAAGTGGGAAGTACTGGCAAAGTCTTTGGCCAGGTCAAGGTAGGCAGTGTGCACTGTCTCCCCTTCATCCATAGCATTGGTGACTGTGTCATAGAGGTCAGCTAAATGTAACAGGCATGATCCCCCCTTGACAACCCCTAACAGTGCATGATCGAGTGTGTGGAGGTTGCCAATGTCCTTGTTAATGAGGTTCATTATAAACTGTTCCATTGCCTTGCAGATCAGCCTAGTTAGGCTGATGGGTATATAATGTGCCAGATTGGTGGATGCCCCACCTTAGTGTAAAGGGGTGACAGTGGGTGTTCTCCACTCAGCTGTGACAAAGGCAGTATTCAGTCTTTGGTTGAATACAGTGCCTTCTGGTGCTGCAAGGTCATGCTTTGGGTCATGTAGGATGAATCCTGTGATGTGCTTGGCTCCCCTGGTCACTGTATACCATGATTATGAGATGGCAGCGATTATCTGTTCCCTACATATAAGGGGAAGGGGGCACATACTGGGGATAACCTGATGCACTGATGGGGGGACTGGGAGTGAAGCTTACAATGACTCTGTCAGGCATCAAGTATGCTATACCTACAGCACATGTATATCTGGTTTCCTTGACCATCTCTATGAGCAGATCTGAGTGCTTCCTTTGGTGTTGGATAGATATGTGAAAAAGGAGATATGATTGTCTGTAGCGGATGTCACCAATGTGAGCTCAGGGTTTGCTCTGCAGGATTCCAGTAGTGCTCTTATTTGCTTGTGCAGGCTAAGGAGATATTGCTTCAAATTGGACACCAACACCTTCTTTGTCTCAGACAGCAGTATGTCATCCCTGGTATAGACACTATTCAATGCAGATGTCCACCACACAGGTTTATGTATCCTTGCAGAGGATGACATAGTCCTGTCGGATATACCTGACTCCATACATGTATACAAATGCATGAATAGCAGTTTTGTGTATTTTTGGATATTGGTGACAGTTTCTACAGAGAGGGTGGGGGCTGTGAAGCTGTTTATACCATCCCTTAGGAGGCTGTAGTTAACTATGGAGTTGTTTGTATGTCTGACCCTAGCTAGATGGGTATTGTGCAAAATGGCGACTGCAAACGTGAACGCTTTGTAGTTGGTTTGACCACAGAGGAGGATGATGCTGTAGGGATACTGTAGTGGTTACCCATTTTGTTTAATATCAGCTCCAACAGAACTTCACCTCATGTAGGGGTAGCACCAAGCTGCTCCAAGGTGTTTGCATTTCCACTGTTGATGGATCTCTGGACATTTGTGTGCTGGTATGAGTACATCCTACAATGTATGTTTGGGTAGTTAAAGTCACCCAGGATCAGGGTACAGACTCAAATCCTGATAGAGTTGATCAGGTCCATATAGGCAGAATGGGCTTCCTGGTCACATGTGGGGGCCAGTAGCTTCCTATGCTTTGAATAGGTGTCTTTGCAATGGTTAACTGCCTTGCAGTGTCTCCTGTGCATCTTACTGTTTGAACAGCCTGGAGGTGTGTATGTCTTTCATATAAAGTAAAACCCTACATCCCATGGCTTTACTGCCCACACCTCAGGGTATGACTGTATGATAGGATGGTTGACCATGTAAGGCTGGGGTGATCTCTGCAGCTTTGAACCATGTGCCTGTAACTGCACAGATGTCAGCATTTCTCAGGGTTAAGACTGCTTGCAATGAGCACAGATTCATGTTTAGACTCCTAGCGTTTAGCATCATGGCCTTCAATTAATGATGTGCTGACAGTTCTATGTTGGTAGTATTAACGTCACCACTTTTTCTAATAAAGGCACTATGGGGGTGGCAAGAACCATTCCCAGATGCCAGAAGGCCAGTTCAGACAGATGGAGGCCTTCTCTGGCAAAGCATCATGGTCTGTTGATCATATCATCCCAGGCTGTCAGGTACTGGATCCCCCTGGAATGGTGTCCGAAACCAAGCCAATAGTTAAGGTCAATCATTTCCTGATTGTATAGTGGCATCATTCTGGGTGACAGCAGAATGCTGCATAAGGCTAGGGACATACCTGCCTGGGACACATAATCAGAGTGCTCAATCATGTCTCACTGCTTTTAGTCCAGGGGGGTACGACTCAGGTCAGGCACACAAACATGGACTGTGACAGACTCATAACAGTACCTGCTGTTGAGAGACAGCAGTGTGCATGTGATATGTCAGATTCTGGCACCTGACAGACAAGTAACTGTGGCCTTCCCCATATACAGCCTGGTGAGAGGCACGTTTGTGTACCTCACAATGGAGTATCCTATGACTAATATGTTTGACTAATGGTGACATCTTTGTGGCTGTGAATCACAGGTCTGTGGCTATGCATGATATGTTGTGGAGGGCTGTGGAGTTCACGTGTGTCTTTGCCTCGGAGGTCTCCTTTGTTTGTGGATGTGTATGTTGAGGACCTCCGCATATGTGAGTGTGTGTTGTGTAGGTGTGGGTGGTGTGTGAGGTGTACTGATTGTGTCTACAACCTGTTTGGTGCCAGATATGTGGGCTTGAGAGAGAGATAGCATGGACTGTAGATTCCTAATATCATTGCGTCTCTCACAAATTGTGTTCCTTGGTGGTGTTTGTAGATGGTTGTCCATGTACATGAGGCAGTTGCTACACTGTGCCAGGATGCCCATATCAACCAGACTGGCAGAGGAAACTGTAGGACATTGTCAAGCCATATTTTCCACAATCTGAGGGAGGAAGGCCAGGGAGATTTAAGGGGTGGACCTACAGCCCAGGTGTTTAAAACAAAAGTAGGAGGCTGACACTACTGCATCCAATGTAGACAGGATATAAACAAGCTGTAATAAGTGCAACCAAAAAGATGCAGTTGACTACCTTAGAGAACATGCAGCAAGTAGCAGGAAACAGCAAGATCGGGTGGGTAACACATCATATATTCCCACTATGTTGATGATAGCCACATATGTACTGTGGTGATAGATGCCAGGGTATGATGTGGTAGTAAGCAGAGGATAGTGCTGACAAATGTAAATGTGCAGGGTGTGCACATAATGGAGAGCAATGTATGTGGTCTTGTGATGTGTTTCCCTCTTCTTGTCTTTCAGGAGTGATGTACAGATGTAGGAATCCACCATTTTCAGCAGAGAAGAATGATGCCATACTTGACAGACTGAGACTCCATTACCAGATCCTGCTATCGAGGAGAGACCATAATCAACAACAATGCACTGCACTGTGGGCAGACCTCATGGCATCTGTAAATTACGTTGCGCTAAAGGAAAGGATCTATGAGCAGGTCTGACACCAGGCCACAGATATGATAAATAATGCATGGCAAAGGGCTGCAGCTATGGCCAGGGCCTGTGCAGGCACCGGTGGAGGCTCTGCAATACAACAACAACTCTTGGCCACAGAGGAGTTCCTGGCAAACCTGGGTTTGTCCACCAGCTCAAAATGATCCATCACCCCATATGTTGTAGAGGTGGGTGGCACAGCTTTCACAGTGGAGGAGCATCCAGGTAAGCCTCCTGTGGTCATCACTGCAATACTGTAGCAGTTATAGTGGCATCCTCTGCATACCCGTTCATGGATGTCAGGTCAATGTGCATTTGGGGGGGGGTTTGTAATGCATCCATGTGCACACATAGTGTAAATGCCAGCAATGTGGGCAGTATCATAGTTCATACTGTACATGTTGATATATGCACATATTATGCTGTACCAATGTTAATTTGTGTCTGCTGATGATACCTCTACCCCGCAATTCCATAGGTACCTCTGATGTGGCCGGAGTCAAACATCCTGTAGCCAGTGAGTGTGAAACTGTTTTGTTATGGCTCATCTATACCATAGGCATGTTAAGGGCTACCAGTTTGCCTTGGATACAACTGTGAAGCTTAGCCATATTGCAATACTTGTATGTTCACTTTTGAGGGGGTTCACTGCACTGGATTACATCAGTAATCACAGTAGCATATTTGCAGGAGCTGTAACATATTTGCACATATTTTTGTGAAGGTCTAGGCAGTCTGCTATAAAAGGGGCATTAGTATGGTGGAAACAGGTGGACTATGTTTTAGGTGAAGGTCCATCACATACACTGACATGTTGTTCATCTCACAGGTGTATTGTACTGGCAGCATTAACTGGATGTAGCTGCACTTCATGTAGTTAAGAGGCTGTCTTATGTGTTTCTTTTGTGGTCTGCTTCTGTGTTGTGCATGGGATCAGTAATAAGGTCTGGTATGTAGAATGCATTTAAGGCACCTCACCTGTATGTGGGTGTATGTGGATCAGCAGACATAATAGTGCAGGAATTAATGTAGTTATGTTGTCTTCCTCCTCACAGGTGACCATGGGGTTTGGAGTTTGTCCCCCTCACAACCTGATGTCAGTGTCTCATCAGACTCATGTTGATGGTGGCCATAGTGAGGCACAGGTAGGGTTGTTGGGGGCTGAATCTGTCCCATGGGTTGACATTCCACTTCCTCCCCCAATGTCCTCACACACAGACAGTATGTCCACACATACCCAGTTCCCTGTGGCCACAAATATTGGACTGTCAGAGGGTGCTGGCATTGAACAGGAGAGTGCGGTGAATATGGCATCTGTGACTGTAGACAGTAGCCATAGCTAGACAGGTGGTGAGGTTCCACACAGGCAGATTGTCAAAGGTGCTCAAAGGAGGACTGCTGCCCATCCACCACCTGTCAGAAGTGTCACATCACATGTCACCCAACACATATTTCAGTCTGTTATGGAGGCACAGGTCCATTCTGAATGCAACACCAGACAGATGATCAGGATCATGGGTGCATCACTGGCTGGCATCCATGACTCCATCCACGGCATTGGTGATGCCTTACATCATTTTGCCAATGCAGTGGACAGATGGTGGGGTGAGACATTGACATTCCTTACTCGTGCAATGTCTGTGCTCGAAAATGTGGTGGGAGTAGGGCATCGGACATGTGGACGTAGGTCAGCAACAACATCAGCTGAGAGCCCATGTGGCCATGCACAGTTACACTCCCATAGTGGCAGTACCACCAGCACTACTGGAGGAAGGGTGCTAGCCACACCACAATGTGGCAGAACATGGGCACTTGGTCCTTGGCAGTCCCATGAGGGACATGTATCCAGCAGACACCAGTCACCATCAGCAAGTAGTACCTCATCTGACGCTGGGCATGGTGGTGCCAGTGCCACTGCTGGCAGACCCAGTTCCCATGTTTGCGACCAGAGATGGTGAACTGTACATTCTGCCATGCACGGTCCACAGCTGTCCAACATACCCTCATGTTGGGCTAGCATGTGGTTTGACTGTGTACACACACACAGTCACATATCACTGTCACATGCAGGTCACCACCAGACACACAGCTCCTCTCCATGGCCCAGCTGATCAGCACTCCTCCAGCAACACACATACAATGTCAACTGTAGTGGCACAGTCTAGGCCTTTGACAACCCCACATCCTGTGCATGTGATGATACCCGTGCCACATCCCTGTCATCCATACCATCAATACAGGAACATGCAAATATGTGCATGATGCACAGGGTGACTATAGTACAGTTAATGGCAGTTTG
Source organism: Protopterus annectens (assembly GCF_019279795.1). Classification (NCBI taxonomy): domain Eukaryota; kingdom Metazoa; phylum Chordata; order Ceratodontiformes; family Protopteridae; genus Protopterus; species Protopterus annectens. The sequence goes on from NC_056730.1 coordinate 1,025,431,124, forward strand.
TAGTCCAGTAGTGTTATGCCCTGTAAGGTGCTGTCTGCTGGCATGTGTCATGAGTACACATCAAAGTATGTATCTTTGTTCCATGATGCTGCATTGCTGTTAGTATTGCTGACTGACTGTTGTCTCCCAGACCAGTTTCTGTTTCAGGTGTCTGTGTGTCTACACCATGGTGATCTAGTGCCAATACAGCAGCTCAGGATTGCATGGTGGCAATGCAGATATGTGACTTTGCCAAAGTATGGCTGTATATGTGGATGATTACCTAGGTGTGTATGTGTAGAACAGTGTGTCATGCACAATGGGGGCACAAAGCATAATCTTGCATGCATACCCCTTGCCACAGCATGCTAATCTTGATACATGCCACCTGGGAGTTCAGTAGGATTATTGGTTCATAGGATCATAGAAGGTTACTAGCGTAATGGCCCGGGGTCCCTTACAAGACTAGCTATTAATTGATCCCCAACAGAATCATCAATCAGAACCTGTTACCCCTGTCATTGAGTGACACAGATGGGATCCCTGGGACAGATTTGTGGTTTCCCATCCACCCATCACTTTTGTGCTTTAAGAGGGTCTGTATGGTACTCTGATGTGTAGGGGAAGTGCATTCCTGAGAGAGGACAGCCTCTGGGAGACAAACCTGTCTCTCCAGAAGTTTGTGTTGATGTTGCATATCAGAATGTGGCCTGCCGTGCTGGTAATGCATGAGCAGCTAGACTCACATATATGGGGCAGCTGTTGATGTAAGGGTCCAACATTGCCTTCTAGGTGTGACACAGCCCACCTCTGGGCAACCTGTCTGATACCAAGTGGAGCATTACTGATTTGAGCCTGTCTGCATGGGATAGGTGTTGGAGGCCATGAATCACCTTTGTGAATATTACCATGGCCTTTCCAGTTGGCTTAGCTGTCTGGATAGGTACATATCAAACAGGGTGTTGTAGTAAATTATTGGTCTACTGACTGATGAATATACAGAGGTAATGACCAACTTTTATCTGGATGCAATCCCATTACCTATGAGGTGAACCATGGCCAAGGCTTTCTGACCACTGGTGCTACATGATGGTTGAATGCGACATTGTTATCAACCTGAGTACTCACGTCTCTCAACACAGATAGTATGTTTAGTAGGTCTCCATTGCTGTGGCAGACAGTGGAACCATGTCCTTGCCAAATGGTATGATGGTACAATTTTCTGCATTTAGCTTGAGGCCAGGACCTTGGCACCAGTCTGTACTTGATGTAAGACCCTGCTGCAGTGTGTTAACCTCATTTGGTGGGGCAGTGATAGACAGCACACAACTTACAGTCGCCACAGCATTGGTCAGTAACTACAGATGTGGGTGGTGGCAGTTAGCATTCATGCCTAGATACATGTGGGTTATTTAAGGCCTCAACATGTATACATATTGCACACACATAGGCAAGACAGACTAGGTTGCCACCTTATCAAATGGTCAATGTGGGATGCTTCTTGTAGTATCGTGAGAGTTGCCAAGATAAACCATACCCACGGTAATTGCAAAGAACAGGACTTCTCTTTTTTTGCCAATATGACAGCTTATTTTTGTAGCATTTGCCTAGATTATGCTATTTCCCATAACATCTAGGTTTTTCTGATGTAAAATGACTGCTTTATGCAACTATTACACAAATGTAGGACATGTTTGTTGTCCTACACTCTCGGGATATATGTATTGTTTTAATAATTTTCACAGGATACACCTGGCCAAACATAGACTGCAACCTGCACAGTGAGACAGGAGATGGCCTTAACACAGTCACACTCCTGCAAGGGGATATATATGAACACACATACACACACACACTCATAAACTGCACTTGTTGTGAGTAGAACTCCTACCTGTCTAGTTGTATATACCACAGTGCTACATACATATTGCATATGCCACTGAGCTTGTATGTTTTTGCAGTGTCTGCCACTACTATTTAGGTGGATGACATCTGCAGGTGCTGTAAAGGTTGATACTGGGGGAGTTAATAGGTTTGCACAAGCCCTTACAATGGTATAACGGTTGCATGCACACAGAGGTGAGACAGCCATACTGCTGCAAGGGGAGATGCATACATACACACATACACTCACAGAGTTGCCAGTTTTGAGAATAGAACCCCTACCTATCTAGTTGTATATACTATAGTGCTACGTACTTATAGCATGTGCCACAGAACTTATATGTCTGGAGAGTGTCTAACTGTGCTTCTAAGGTGGATGACATCAGCAGGCCCTGTAAAGTAAGCCAATGGGGGGTTCACAGGTAGGCACAGGCCTTAAAATGTATCGGCATTGCACACACCTAAGCAAGACATACACACAGCTGCCAGGTGATATACGTACACACACACATGCATACACACACTCACTGAATTGCCATTGCTGGGAGTAGAACCCCTACCTGTCTAGCTGTTTATCTGATTCACTCCAGTGTAGCTCAGGAAGTTTGTGCTGTAACTTCCAATGAGTGGAGCCTAATACTTTTGAAAGAATCAAATTATGTCCTCACATTTCAAATAAATGCTCATATCTCTAGAACCATGTGGGTTATGAAATAAGAGTAAATGGTAACATCTTCAGCACAAACAATTTTTATAGTGATAGTATTCTTTAGGTTCTAGGCCTTAAACCGGCATTTATAAGTCACAGTAAACACAGTAACTATTACATTTGTAATATTTTGTAAACAACTTACAATATCTCAGGAACCGCTCATGTTACTCATATACTATCAGTAGCATTTTATTCATCTAGATGAGCGCTTTCATATGAAGCTAGGGAGTTCTGTCTGTGTTACTTTGGTGTTGAGATATTTAGCAAATGTGAAAATTTAGAATAATGTGAAAATTACATCTAAATAAATTAATATTATAAAAAATAACAGTTAATATTTTTTAACTGGACTAGAGAGCGGTGAAATATTAATGCAGTTGAGTTTGCCACTGTGTAGGCTTTAAGATGAAATCTTTTAAAACCCTGTACATAGCATGGTTTTTGGAATTATCGATGCAAATATGAACAAGCAATATAGGAATTAACTGCAGATGCACCTAGAGGTGTCACTCGGATGTAATGAGATATACTATAGTATTATGCACTTATTGCATGCACCACAGAGCTTATGTGTCTGGAGAGTGTCTAACTGTGTTTTTAAGGTAGATGACATCAGCAGGCCCTGTAAAGTAAGCCAATAGGGGGGTTCACAGGTAAGCACAGACCTTAAAAATATATCGGCATTGCACACACATAGGCAAGACATACACACTGTTACAATGGAATATACTTATACACACACACACACACACACACACACACACACACACACACACACACACACACACACACACACACACACACACACACACACTCACTCACTGAGTTGCCATTGCTGGGATTGGATATACTGCCTATCTAGTTGTATATACTGTAGTGCTACGTAGTTATTGCATGCACCACGGAGCTTTTGCATTTGGAAAATGTCTGCCACTGCTGTTGGCATGGATGACATCAACAGCTGTTGACAGGGAGGCCACTGTTGTTGAGGACACGGCCATAAAATAAGTGACTATTGCACAGACACAGGCCTGTTGGGGATGTGTATACTGCTGTATGTGGAATATCTACACAAATGCACTCATGCACACAGGGTGGCTGATGTGAGATTAGAACCCCTACCTGTTTAGTATTACACACTACAGCTAACCGTACTAATGGCACACGCCACTGGTTACAATTGGTGTACAAGTGGCTGCAACAATACATCACTCTATGCCTTTCTGTGTTTTTCTCTCTCTGTCTCTGTCTCTTTCTCTCCCTCTACCCCTCTCTATCTCTCTATATATATGTTACCTATATATATATATATATATATATATATATATATATATATATATACACATACATATAATATATATATATATATATATATATATATATATATATATATATATATATATATATATATATATATATATATATATATATATATATATATGTAGCTATATAAAATGCTACAGATCCATATATATCTTATATGTGCCACATACTGATAGATAAGGGCAATCATGTCTGATGGGGATAGGGAGGGACAGTTAGGTATACATAGCTATCCGTATGCACAGAGATTCATGGACATCTTAGTTCTATTGTCATATGTGGCTTCAGACATGGGCTGCCATTAGCTAAGTGTAGGAGCATGCCCAGTGTGACCATCGGTACTTACAAGAGGACACCATGTCAGACCTAGCTGTACTCCAGTCTGGGATTTTGTATGCTACAGAGAATAGGCTGCTGCACCTGATTACACAGTCCGGCATCTCCCTGATATTATGCCTGAAGGATTTCTTGGCTGTGTGCTGTCCGTAATATCTGACTCATATCTAGGGTGTGTACTGAGTGTATTAGACTGAACAGGGTTTTGCATCATATGTCTGGTACATTTTGCATAGCAATGTGATTTCCTGGTACATCAGTAGCAGCTCATTATAGATTAATATGCAAACAAACCTCACTCTTGATACAGGAACCAACTGTAAAAAGTGAAACGTCCAAAAAAAGCAGCACAGGTTCCAGGCACAGCTGAACGCAACAATATTTAATAAAAACACAAAGAACCAGGGATAAGCGCTTTCACTGATCAAAACTCTGCTTCATCAGACCATAACAGAACATTACAACTGTTGCTCAATATTTAAAGGTGATACAGCAAATGAAATTCACACTTAGAAATGATGCAATAATTAGGGTTAATTAGTTCATACATAGATAATAAAAGTTAATAAAACTACCTACTATTTAATATTTTAGCCATTCCTAATAAATGACTAATATAATATATAAAAAAGACAAGGAGACTTAGTTGACATGAAAATAAAAATAAAAATAAACAGGAGGCCTAGTTGTCAGGGTACCACCTACAAAATAACTAAACTGGGCTAGTTAAAACTCATTAATGCTTCAAAGATCTAGCTCTTAAGAATGGTTTCAGTGACACTCTAGCCAGGATACTTATCTGATTGTAATTTTAAAATTCATTTCTGCTCCGCAGATTCTGTTCTATTTCTAAGATCTCCTCTTCTAACATTAGCATATAAACGTTCTACGGCTAAAAACATAAACTTATGATCACATCCTTCCTTCATAACATGCATAGCTAGAACATTAGACTCTTTTAAGTTCCTAATGTCTCGTAGATGTTCTAATATTCTATCTTTCAGAAGTCTGTTTTATTTGCCAATATAATACACATAGCATGTTGTACAAAAACTAAAGTAAACCAAATTCTTTGTGTGACAATCGGCATAAAAGTCAGTGGTGATATCAAAACCAAGATGTGGATGAGAAAAATTACCTTCTGAATAAATATAAGTACAGGCTTTACACCTCCTACAAGCAAATGTACCAACTCTCTCTGACTGCACATGGATAGTTGGATTCAGGGGTCTATAGCACAGTTGCTTCTTTACAGATCTATTATTCCTAAACGTAAAATCTGGTTTATTGTTAATAACTCCACGTAACTCTGGTATTGTTAATAAGATGTCCCAGTTTGTACTGATAATATCACATACCATGCTGATATTGCTAGCAAAAGTCAGTGGCATTCTCAATTTGGTTCTATCGGTACTGTTCACAGATCCAAACTCATCTATGTCATTAGAAATCTGCATAGATTCTATATTTGAATTTATACCAAAAATAGTCTACATCTGCCCATCCTCTCCTTCCAAGCTTCCGAAATCTGAATATCTATAATATCACTCTTATAGCCCCTGCTTAAAAATTCATCTTTCAGAGAAGCTAGAGCAATATTCAAATTAGCATCATTATTATGAAGGCGACTCATACGAAAAACCTGTCCTTTAAGGGTGTTCTGTTTAGTATGATTAGCGTGCATACTATTGTTGTGCAGGATACTATTCTTTCTCACACTCTTCCTGTACACACTGGTAGTAACTGAATATAGCATATCTCTATTTATCGGTACATCTAAAAACTCAATCTTAGTAGATGAGTATTTATATGTGAACTTTAAAAAATCATTCAACCCATTAATATACTGAAAGAATTCTAATAACAATTGTTCAGTCCCTTTCCAAAGCAAAAAAGAATATCATTAACAAAATGTATATACCAGCCAACTGAGGTGCCATATCTATAAATGGAAAGAATATATTTTGTCTCCCATCCAACCAAAGTAAGTTTGGCATAGCTATTTGCACAAGCAGTGCCCATAGCCACACCAACCTTTTGCAAGTAGTGTACATCATTAAAAATAAACACATTGTTCTCTAAAATAATTTCTAATAAACTACATAAAAGTCTAATTTTATCATTAGATACATTATGTGCATGTAGTAGAGACCTAACATTCTCTATCCCCCAATCATTGGGTATCACAGTAAAAAGTGAAACTATATCCAATGTAACAAAAAAACAAGAACCTGTAATATTTCCAAGCTGGCTTGTTAGCTGAGAGAGAAAATCTTTCGTATCTTTCAAAACTGTATTACATTCATTCAAAACAGTGCGAAGATTCTTTTTATAGATTAATGTGAGGGACCTCTGACAGACATTTGGGTTACTGACTCCATACACTGCCAGGAACCCATGCTACTGCACTAACTGTTCTATTCTGCACTTAATACATTTGTCTGGCCAGTAGTTCCTCCTTCCCCTTATATGTCAGCCTTTGTCCTGCCCTGCTCCAGTTCCTGGCTTTCTCCACAGTTGCTTCTCTATGTAGTTATAGATATGCTCTGACTGGGGTATGTGATGCAACACCACACAGAGGGTTACAGACGTCATACCTCTGACTGTACCTGTTTTGTAGGATGTCCAGCCTTGCACCCCATATGTCTGTCCTGGTCCTCAGATGGATTGTGTTGTATTGTTATCATAAGGCTACATGGTGCCCATATCATTCAACCTCTTGGAGCCAGAAATCTGGACAAAGCCATATATAAAAGTGGGACACAGAAACAGACACAAACATAGCAATAAGTTTTTAGTATTGTACTCATATACTTAGACAGTTGGTAGAATAACAGGTTTTGTATTAGCATGACTGTTCTGATGGGTATGAGGTGTGCATCTCAGCTGTTTGTCAATTATTTTCTCATGTCAGCCTTTATTGATTTACCACTAGTTTGCCAGAAAAATCCAATGTTATAGAAAATGGACCATAAATATGAGGCAAAAATGTGGACATTCTGCAACACTCTGTACATTTGAAGGATATGAGGGTGTCCAATGACTTTTTCTAAGTACTGACACAGTTACATGAAGGCCTTGACATCCTGCTGCTACTTTGACTTGCTACAACTTGCTGTTCTACTAGCCACCATGTAGGTAACTCAGAGCTATCTGTGGCCCCCTGTCTCTCCATTATCTCTGGCTTTGTCTAGCTTTCTTGGCATAACAAATAGTGACATATGTACAGTCTGTAAACTCTTACCATAGGTGTAGCTCACATGCAAAATAGTAGGCTCAGCCAGTCTCAAACCATGAGAACCAACTATGGTAATGTACTTAGCCCACTAAGCCATGACAGCCACCAGACAATGCAGTTTAATTCCTGACACTATCAACCACAGACATACATAGCACATCGACCCCTGCATATTATGGAAATGGAACATATCACCAGGTTGATTGGGACAGCCCTGGGATTGTGTGGTCTGCTGCTATTACCTTGCAACCATAATGTTACTGAAGTTGTATGGGCACATGGGTGTGTTGGGGGTAGGTGACTGTAACACTGGCAGTCAAGCATCTGTCCTATGACCCCGCTGTTTGTAATTCCCTCACGTAGTGCAGTAGGTTTTGCTGGCTTGCGGCCTACTGCATATTATGGGGTGGCCAGTATTGGGCAGAGAGTTCCTGTTGTCCCACATAGCTGTTAGTTGTCTGCAGCTATCCTGGTAGCCCACTCTATTCCCTTGCATACATTTGGCAGGTCCATACCTATGCTACCATAGTGTAGTACCCCATACATTTGTTGTAATGAAGACTGACTTACCTTGTGCCTGCAGCAGTTGATATAACAGTGCTTCAGGGCTGACTGTCACAGCATGCAGTACACAGCCAGTAAATGTTACGGTACAGATTGTGTGTTGTGGGTGACATCCTTTTTAGTATGTATGTGAGTAAGAGTGAGGTGTCAGTCCCTAGGTTCCTAGGATGTTAGTTCATGTGCTATGCATTGCCTCTTTGTCAAGGCCAGGTATACTGGGCACGCCTACATCTGCCTACAGGGACAGGCTCAGGCGATTTCTCCTCCATGTCCCCCTGTAGCTGTGGGGACTTTGGGACTGGTGGAGGGTTGTGTGTCCCTTCCCTGTGATGTTCCTGCCACAGCTGTTTCCACAAGATCATATTGTGTAGCATGACACATACTGTGAACATGTGTGCACATGTGGCTAGAGAGTACTGCAGGGCTCCACCAGATATATCAAGGCAGAGGAACAGTGACTTGAGCAGCACAGACATGCACTCTATGATATTCCTAGTTTGTGTATGTGCCTCATTATGGCATTCTTCAATAGGTGAGTGTGCATTTCTAATGGGTGTCATCATCCACGGTTCTAGTGCGTAGCCAGCATCCCCAAGTAGATGACCGTATGGGATGCCCCCCCCGGCAAATGTCTGGTACAGCTGTGATGCATGCCAGATATGAGAGTTGTGATAACTGTCAGGGGTTCCAGCACACACATTCATGATAATGTCCTGGGCATTGCATACAACTTGGCAGCTGATGGAGTAGTACCCCTTGTGGTTGACATAGACTCTACCCTCTTCAACAGGTGGTGCTTTGATGTGCACATGAGTGCAGTCTGTGGCACCCAGTACCTCAGGGTAGTGTGCTACATGGTGGAAGAGAGACACATATTTCTGGCACTCTCCTCAAGGGTGTGGGGTAAATAAATGTGGTCACTGGCATGTGCTTGCATGGAATCCAGGAACTGGTGTAGTGTCCTGGATGCAGATGCCTGTGAAACCCCCATTATGTACCCAGTTGGTCTTTGAAAAGTACCTGTAGCTAATATTTTAAGGGCTACACATACCTTTGTTTCCACTTAGATGGATTCCCCTCTGTTGGCTCTGGTTCTGAGTTTATGGCAGCAGAGCTCTGTGAATTCTTGTAGTATGTTCCTGTCCATCCTGTAGTGCTCTACAATCTCCAGCTCATGTAGCCCCTAGAAGGTTACCCTGTCCTAAACACTCTTCTCCTTCTCAGTCAAGGCCTATTGTCAGAATCAGAATCAGCACTGACCTCAGCCTCTAGCATATACAGATGTAGCAGAGCATCAGCAGCAGCCCCTATCATTCTGTCAGTTTAAATTTCCAAGTGTGTACTGTAATGGTGCAAGTATGTGGGAAAAATCAAATTGTAGGGTGTACGCATACTTTATAGTAGTGTGCTGCAGATGCAGCCTGTGTGCCTGGCTCACTATGATGAATTCTACCTGACAGGCATATCATTGGGGGTTTGAATGAGCCAGTGTCTGTTGAACAAGGCTTATCAGTTATTTCTACTTGATTGGCTTCCCCTAGCTCTTTCCTTTTTTTTTATTTATTATTTTTTTTAATTCTTTCACTGCTAAGCACTGTGGTGCAGCGTGCAAACCCACGGCACTAGTATAAACAATGCTCAGCAGTTTGGACACTCCCCCATGTACGGACATGCTCAGCTTTTCTTAAACCAGCTAAAACATGCGCCGCGAGACTAAACACAGTTCAGGAGCATCAGACACACCCCTGCTTAGCTGACTGTAAACGGGTGCATCTGAGCTACAATCCACTTAAACCTAGAGTGACACACTCCCTTTGATGTCAGCTACCTGTTCTACTACTACCTACATGGTTCTAGCCCAAGCATGGGTTGTATCTGTGGACACAGTGGCCCTTTCTGCTATTCAGTAACCCCAGCTCATTTGCATACACCTACTTGAATATACCCTGGATACTTCATTATTCCTGGGCCTGCTGCCTTAGCAACCACTGCAACCTACCATTGTACACTCTGCATACATGGCACTATAATGCATTATTTTTGCAAATGTCTTATTTTCGGATTTTCAAAATTAAATTTTTGTTTATAACAACATGTTTGTGTGTTCCTGCAAGCCCCACAAACGTAATATATGTATTAAAAAACATTAATCATTTTTGTTGCTGTGCCTTGCTTTTTGGACTCACTGGCCATAGTTTTGGCCATTTGCATGCCTACAGTGCAGGATCCAACCTTCTTTTTGGGCTTTTGTAGCACCTGTTTGAAATTTACATTTCCATGCATATTTTTTTTACGTGTACATTTTTGACAGCAACATGGCATCTACATGCGTGCCTTTCAGCTTACTGGATTGCAAATAATCCTCATTTGCATGTATTTCACCAGCTTATGAGGTGATTTGTCTTCCATGGACACTTCCGTATCTGCACGCTTGTGAACACCCTTCTGCTCTCCTTATTGGATCACTTCCCAGCCGGTTTCTGTGTTGGTGCCATGCCACTATGCCTACATGGAAAATCACTCATTGCAGTCTTCATTGAATTACCCCTATGTATTTGACTTTTTTATAACTTTTGGAAATGTGTTTTTTCTGCTTTTTATTACTGTTGACTATTTTTTGCAAAACCATATATACATTTTTTTATTTGTACTGGAGATTTTCTCCCTGGGGTCTCTGCTGAAATGGACTTTTCTGCCCAGTCGGACTTTCTCAGTAACCAAATATCAAATAAATAAAATCAATAAATGCAAAAAAAAAAAAAAAAAATATATATATATATATATATATATATATATATATATATATATATATATATATATATATAAACCAAAAGGGAAAAAAGAGCACACAGATAAACCATTCAATGAAAACTCCTTGAAAATCTCAGCCAAGCTAGAGTTTTTACTGTGTTAGACCTTAAACCTGATGTAAACATGAAGCATGAAACATGCATGTCTGCAATTATTGGGGTTTGGCTTTATTGGTCTGAATGTAACCATAAAAACTTAAAAAGTAAAAAAAAGTCATGAACATTCAGTGCCATGAAGCTAAAACACTTGAGTTCCTTATGGGGTAATTTGCATATATCCCATGTTCCTCCATTACAGAAGGTTTAAGGTATCACACAGTAAAAATTGTAGCTTGCCTCCAAAATTATGTTTTTTTTTTTTATTTTCTTTGTTTAAAATGTTGCATGTTCATAGGTTCATAGGTTCATAGGTTCATACTAGGCTATCTGCCCTGGGGCATTTATAAGCCTAGCCCGATTGTGTTTGGCTTACGCCACCCCTTGATTTAAGTATACTGTGCCCTTTTTAAAGTTTAGTTTACTGTGCCTCTGTCTAATAGTGACACGGAAGTAATCCCCGGGACAAACTTACAATCCCCCATCCACTCATCAAGATTCTTCTTGAAGAGACTCAGTGAGGTGCTCTGCCTAACATGAATTGGAATTCTATTCCAGAGCGAAGGGAGCCGCTGGGTTATGAATCTGTCCCTCCAGCATGTTCTATTTATTTCTGTGCTGAGGTTCAAGTCCCTCGAGCGCATGGCTCTAAGGGATTTAGATTTACTGAGGTGCAGCATGTCCATTAATTCTGGGTTGGACATAGCTTTATATGTCAGGCATAGATCGCCTCGAAGTAGGCGGTATGCAACTGAGTAGAGCTGGAGATTTTTTAACTGAGCAGCATATGGCATCTGTTTGAGTCCCTTGATCCTCCTGGTGAGGTACTTTTGGGGTCTTTCTAATTGCTACAGGTGTCGGGTAAGGTACATCCCAAAGGGGGCATTGTATTCTATGATGGGCCTGATGAGGGATGAATAAAGGGGCACGATTACCTCTCTTGATCTAGATGTGAATCCTTTCATGATGAGGTGGGCTATGTAGAAGGTCTTTCTAACCACTTTGGCAATGTGGTTGTCAAAGGAGAGATTGCTACCAACTTCGGTCCCCAGATCCCTAATTACTTTCTCTGTACTTAATGGGTGACCACCTATGTGGTAATTTGTGGGCACATTGTTTTTGCCAAAGGGTATGACTATACACTTTTTGGCATTTAGCTTTAGACCATGGCTCTGGCACCAGTTATCCGTCTCTGCGAGACCTTTTTGAAGGATGTTTGTGTCAGCTGGAGAGTCGATTATGGCACCCAGTTTGCAGTCATCTGCGAACTTGGTGAGCCATAGTTCTCACACGTTGGCCTGTACCTCAGAAAAGTAAATACCGAACAAGAGAGGTCCCAGGACAGAACCTTGTGGGACGCCACTTGTGACCGATTTCGAGTCTGACATGGCTCCAGCAACTCTGACTCTGTGGGTTCTGTCTTTGAGCCAGTTTGCGACCCATCTTGTGACATAGGGGTTTATATTTAGGCTGGATAGCTTATCTATGATGCCCGAGTAGGGTATTGTGTCAAATGCCTTTGCGAGGTCCAGATAGGCTGTGTGGACTACCTTCCCTTCATCTATGGCCTTGGTGACTGTTTTGAAGAAGTCAACCAGGTTCAAAAGGCAGGATCTGCCCTTGACAAAGCCAAATTGAGTAGGATCTAGTGTCTGTAGGTCCCCAATGTCTTTGTTTATGAGTTCCATGATGATCCCCTCCATAGCCTTGCAGACTAGGCTAGTCAGGCATATGGGGCGATAGTTTCCAGGGTCCGCAGAGGTGCCACCTTTGTGGAGTGGGACCACTGTTGCTGTACGCCATTCTTTGGGCACATATCCTGTAGTGAGGCTGAGATTGTACAGCAGTTTTACTTGACGGATTAGTTCTTCTTGGAGTTTATGTAGGATGCAACCTGGGATGCTATCTGGTCCCATGGAAGCAGTGTTTTTTGCTTTGGAGAGGGCGGCCTTCACCTGAGCATCAGAGATGTTTGGGAGGCTGCACTCTGCCGGGATAGATACTTGCTCTTTTGGGGGGGGTGGAGAAGTTTGCACTGAACCTGTCTGCCAGGATATTGGTGATGTCTGTGGGTTCAGTGTATTTTTTTGTCATTTAGAATCAACTCAGAACAAGTCTGGGAGTTGCATCCCAGGTTCCTAACATAACTGAAAAAAGCCTTATGATTGTCTTTAGTGTCCTGTGCAATTTTTCTCTTGAAGCTGGCCTTGGAGGATTTTATGAGGGATCGTAATTTTTTGCTAGTACTGATCAGAGATGCCTTCCCTTTTAGGGATTTTGCTCTATCATGTAGTAGCTTCCTCCTTCTGTTGAACAGTTTATTTATGGCTGGGGTCCACCAGACTGGACGCCTGCCTTTGGATGACTGGGTCTTGATTTTGTTTGGGATAGCATGATCCATGCATTCCTGGAGATGTCCGTAGAATGTGTTTATATAGGATTCTGCAGTTTGGGCCATAGTTTCCACTGGGTCTGGGGCCTTGAAGGATTCCACTTCGGTTTTGAGAAGTGTGAAGTTCACTTTTGAGAAGTTTTTCACTGTGGTTTTCTGGGCTGGGGTGGGGTCGGGATGTGGATATCCAGTGAAATTAATTTATGGTCTGATCTTACCAATGAGGGATATACTTCTGGTATGGAGCATAGAGTCCCCATGTTGGTAATGATCAGGTCTAGTATGTTTTCCCCTCTTGTGGGAGTGGTGACTAGTTGTTCCATAGCATTTGAGTTTATAAATTCCAGGAACCTTTGGGCTAAGGTGCTGGGGCTTGAGTAATGCTCCCAGTCTATGTTTGGGTAGTTGATGTCACCCAATATAATGGTGTTTGGAGAAATCTTCATGTTCTCCAATGTTTTCAGAAAAGCCGAGTGGGATTCCTGACTTTGAGAGGGTGGTCTGTAGGATGCTATAAACTGAAAAGCAGTCTTGCCCACTGTCAGTTGCACATGGATGGTCTCTGATACTTCGTGCAATGCCACTAACCTGGAGGTGTGGATATCCTTGATAAATATGGAAACTCCCCCTCCTTTTGTGGTTCGGTCCAGGTTTTGGGGCCGAAAAGCATGATATGAGGTATAACCTGGTAGTGCTGGGGTGCTCTCTGGAGCCTTGAACCAGGTTTCTGTCACTGCACAGATATCGATGTTCTCCATACTGAGGAGAGCTTCAAGTGCATGCATCTTGAGGTTAAGACTTCTGGCGTTTAGCGGCATTACCTTTAGTTTCTTGTTCCTTGTGCTGTCTATGGAGGTGGGTTTGACTTTTGAGCCTTGCCTAAAAAGGCACTATGGGGGTGGCAAGAGCCTTTGCCAATATCCAAAAGCCCAGGGGTGACAGGTGCAAGCCGTCCCTAGCGAAGCAACGTGGCTTGTCGAGCATGTCATCCCAGGCTGACAGACACTGGATCCCCTTTGAATGACACCAAAATTTTAGCCAATTGTTAAAATCGATCATTTTGTCTTTATACTGTGGCATCATTCTAGGTGAGGGTAAGATGCTGCTCAAGGTCAGGGTCATACCGGCCTGGGCTACATGATCAGAGAGCTCCTCTATGTCTCTTATCATGTAGTCGAGGGAGGTACGTCTCAGGTCATTCACGCCAGCATGTACAATGACTGAGTCATATTTGTATTTGCTTTGGTGTGACCTGAGTGCATGCATTATGTGGCGGATCCTAGCGCCCGACAGGCAGCTCACTGTGACCTTCTCTTTATTCAGCCTGGTGAGCGGGACGTCAGTGTGTCTGACAATAGAGTCACCTATTACAAGAGTATCAGGTGTGTTATTCAGCCTTAAGGGCTGTGACTGCTTGGCCCACTGACTTTGTGTGCTATGTGTTGCACGTGTTTTGTTTTGGGGTAGCGTTTGCTTGGATGTCTGCTTTGAAGGTCTCTGTTGCTTAGGTAGATTTTTATTTAGAGCCTCTGAGTATGCTTTTGTGATTTTATGTGTTTGGTTCGCTGTTGTGGTTGGACTATGTGATACTGGAATTGTGTTGTGTGAGGTTACATTCACCTCCTGACTGGTTACACCAGTTTTGAGATGAGAAAGCTCAGCCTCCAGTTTGGCTATATGGTTGCATCTCACATATATCTGAACCTGTTTGGAGGAGGAGAAGGTTGTCCGTGTACATGAGACAGTTGTAACATTGCCTCAAAATTCCCAGATTCACCAGCTGGACTGGAGAGGAAACCATTGACTGACCTTTGGACATGCTAGAGTAATATAGGGAACTGAATTAAAATGGACCAATAGGGGACAAGGTAATCGTAGAGAGTATAAGACTAAGTAGTGCTTATAATTTATTAGTGCTAACTTGTAAGATTACTTATTTCGACCAGTGAGGGGCCTTAGAATGAGAATATGGTGTTTAATTTGAGAGATAGAGCAGTTCTAAGGGAAAAAGTGAAGAGCAGACTTTGTGGAGCCAGGAATAGTTTAAACCCAATTAGGTGGTGCTGCCAGATGTTGCGCTATGCGCAAAACCGCACAAAACCGCGCAAAAGAGGATTTTAAGAGAGGGAGATCAAGGAGTTTGGAATTGACCCAAAATGGCCAATAAAACTACAGTTTCAAGGCAGTAACCACTCCCACAGGGGCAGGCAGGCTGCTCAATGTTTATCACTGCCACTGATGAACACAGAGACTTCCCTTTAGCCCAAGCAAACAATGGCCTCCAAGAAACTTACAAACAGTTCAGAACAGCAAATCTGTAACTGAACTTTTTTAAATCACAGAAAAGTGGGAAAAAAGCAAGATTTTTTTGTTTTTTGTTTTTTTTAAGGAAAGCAGAGGTTCACAAGTATCAACAAGTTAGAACAGTGCAGTAAATGACCCCACACTTGAGTGCTAGGCCAGAGTCAGATAAAATGCAAGTTTTAAGAAAAAAAAAAAACGATTTTAAAAATAAGTGCAGGCAGGAAATTCAGTAATCAGCTCTAGGTTGTGTTCTAAATGCAGTTACCAACACAGAAATCAAGTTTAACAAGCCAGAAAATGCTCAAAAGTAGGCGGCAATGCAGAAAAACTTTACAAATAATCTGAAGCAAAATACTTAAAATCTCAAAAGTGGCTCCTTTCTTCTCTCAGCGTTTTCTCCTCTTGGTGGGTGCTTCACCAACAGCCAACAAGTCCGAAAAGACGCCAAAACCACGAGGCAATCGGGTTTTAAGAGAGGGAGAGCAAGGAGTTTGGAATTGACCCAAAATGGCCAATAAAACTACAGTTTCAAGGCAGTAACCACTCCCACAGGGGCAGGCAGGCTGCTCAATGTTTATCACTGCCACTGATGAACACAGAGACTTCCCTTTAGCCCAAGCAAACAATGGCCTCCAAGAATGTGTGGAAGCAATTACTCGGTGCATGTGTTGTAGCATATTGACATTCACATTATTGACATTTTGGAGCAACACTTTTACAGTCAACATTTTGGTATGTATAGGTTCATAGTTTCATAGATGGTTACTAAAGTAACAGCCCTAGGGCTCTTACAACCCTAGCCATATTTATCCTGAGTTGTCCCAATTGTCGATGGTTAGGTAAGTGACGTCCACAGAGGTAAGGATGTATTGTGGTTAAGTCGGTTTAAGACGATTCATGGTTTTTGTGATGAAGAGCAATAGTTTATTCTTTTTTGGGTTTAGGATTAGCTGGTTCTTGTTGAACCGGTTTTCAATAGATAAAAAGGAGTTTTGAACTGTAAGTAAATCTAGGGGGGGGGGGTATTGGCTATGGTGATGACTGTGGAGTCATCACCATATTGCACCAGTGATGACTGTGGCGTGGATATAAATAACTGACTGGTGAATATATTAAAAAGTAGTGGGCCCAGTATTGAACCTTGGGGGACCCCCATCTTTATAGGAAGTTTTGGGGAGATAGCAGAAAGCCATTCAACTGACTGGAAATAATTGTGAGGTAGCTAGAGTATCAATAAAATAAAAACACAGTCAGACACTTGATTGCAGAAAATAAATAAATTATTTAATTAAAAAAATGAATGCCATGACATACACAGAATATTCCTGGCTAGACCGACTGGTCAGAACAAATTTTCAACAAGTATGACCTGGGAAAATACCACTAATTAGTCCTCAGTATATAAAATAGGAAACAAGCATGTTACTTTTAAACATACATTGTAGACATATACATAAAGATCTCTGACAGTGAATGTTTGCATTATTGACAACTCTTCAAAAATCTAAGTTGTGGTACTATCATGTATCAGTAGTGGTTTTAAAGAGAAAAGTTGTTATCTTCAGCTTAATACAATTTTTGCAATGATTTTCATAATATAAACTTCAGTCAGAACTTCATTCATAATTAATGTAGATGTTTTTCATATGCATGATTTTAGTTATAATTAAACATTAATTCCAATAGGTCAAAGCAGAAAAAGGTAGCACATTTCTGTTTATAGGATCATAAGTTGATGCTAGGCTAATGACCAGAAACCCAAACTATTCAGGTCCCATGTATCATGGATAACTAAGGATTTGTAGGGCAGGTGTCAGTATAATGTTTTTCTTAATGATGGTCTCTGTCCATAAGAGACATGAGGACCAGATTAGAAGTAAATTTACAATTTCCCATCCAGTTTTCAGGGTTTCATTTGAAAAGGGTCAGGGATGAACTGTATTTTATATGGATGGGGTACCTATTCCATACTATAGGATCCCATTTCTGTCTTTCCCACACGTTCTGTTTATAGGTCACACAGAAAAACAATCAGTTAAAAAAGACAAAACGAAAAATCTAGCAAAACTAGACTTTCCACTGTGTGATTCTTTAAACCTCTTGTCTTAGCCAAAAAAGCCAAACCCCACTAGCTGTGGACATTCATGTTTCTGCCTTCTTATGGCATCATCAGCACAGCATAAGTGGAATGTTTGGCTAACATTTGGAAACTCAGGGCATACTTTTTTCCGCCAGAATTTGTCCATAAATAGACTTAAAAGAAAAAGTCATGGACATTCAGAATTGCCATTTAGCGGAAACACCTGATGTATTTAAAGGGCAATTTGCATATATCCCATGTTGCCTTTAACACAAGAGGTTTAAGGCATCACACAGTGGAAAGTCTAGTTTTGCTAGATTCTTCTTTTTATGTGTTTTAACATGTTCTATTTATGTCATAAAGTTCAGATCCCTGGATCTAGTGTTTGTGGTCCTGTTTGTTTTGTGTATATGCAAAAGATCCATCAAGGCTGGATCTGAGGAAGCACTGTTCACCAGACAAAGATCAGGACATGCATCCTCTCCAGCATGTTGTCTTTATGTCACAAGTGAAGTTCATATCCCCAGATCGAGTGCTTCCAGTGGTATTTTTTTGCACATGTGCAACAGATCCATCAGGGCTGGGTCTGTGGAAGCCATGTAAACCAGGTAAAGATCCCCTCTCAGCAGCCGAATAAGGAGACAAAGCCATTATTCAAACTATGCAGGACAGGGATACATGCCCTAAATTCTCTTGGTGAGAAAACTTTGTGGTCATGCCAGCTGTTGCAATCTGACTGTCTGGTAAGATATATGCCAAAGGTTGCATTATATTTGATGATAGGTGACTGAAATGGGCTGAGTAGAGTGGTACTGTGGATGTCATACCCTTACCTGTAAGTTGGGTGACATAGAATGATTTTCTTTCTATCTTAGCTACATGTTGACCAATTTGCTGTCTATATATGTTCTCAGATCCTTTAGTGCTGGGTCAACTTTTAGGGGTGTTTTATTGATGGAGTAATTGACTTGGGTTGACAGTTTCCCAAAGGGAGTTTTGATGCATTTTTTTGGCATTGAGTTTTAGGCCATGGGTTAGGCACCAGTCATTTTTCTGTGTTAAACCTTCTTACAAGATGTTGGTGCCTTCGGGGGAATCTATAACAGCTCCTAATTTCTAGTTATCTGTAAAGTTGGTGAGCCAGAGGCCTTGAATATTAGCCTTGACTTCCGAGAAGTAGATGATAAAATGGAGCAGGCCCAGCATGGAGTCCTGGGGTACTCCACTAGTGACCGGTATCTTGGTGGAGGTGGTCTCACCTGTCCGGACTTTTTCAATCCTGTATAAGAACCAGCAAACTATCTGGTGAGTTATGTAGAGATTTATGCCTAGCTCAGAAAAGTTGCTAACAATGTCTCAGTGGGGTATTGTATTGAGTGCCTTGGCTAGGTTAAGATAAGCAGTATACACTGTTTTGTCCTCATCACATGCTTTGGTTACCCTCTCAAAGCACTCTGCTAGTTTACTTTCCCTTAACAAGCCAAACCAGGATGGGTCCAATGTTTGTAGGTTGCCAATGTACTTCTTAATCATTTCCATGAAAATTCATCATTGGCTTTGCATATTAGGCTTGTTAGACTGATGGGTCTGTAGTTCTCTGGGCTGGTTGATGCTCCACCATTGTGGAGAGGAATGACTGTTGCAGTCCTAAATTCACTTGGAAAGTAACCTGTTTCAAAGCTATAGCTGAAGAGTGACTCAAATGGTCCTGATGAGTCATGCTTTAGACTGTTCAGGAGGCAACTGGAGATGCTGTCTGGACCCATGGAGATGGTGTTCTTGGCTTTACAAGTGTTGCCAGCACCTGTTCCTTGCTAGTAGCTAGGGATAGTATGTTAGAAGGGATTTTACCTGTTGGAGTTGGAGAAGAGTGTGGAGTGAAGTTTGAGATGAATTTATCAACCAGCAGATTTACTATGACAGCTTGATCAGTGTAGGGGTACTGCGCACCACCAGCTCAGCACAGTGCATGGGTTATCTTTAAGGATCCAGTAATAGCTAAAAAAGGCTTTGTGATTGTCCTCAGCCTGCAAAGTTATCCTGACATTGTAGTTCAACTTAGTTAGACCTGTTAGCTTCTTGCTTAGTTGTATAAGAGAGCACTTGTCTTTAAGTTAAGGGAGTTGCTCTTCTTGATTTTGGCCATGAGTTTTCTTCTTTTATTATTTACCCTGCTTAGGTAAGGATTCTACAAGTGAAGATTGTCCTAAGTGCTTGTTTTGAGTTGACTTTTGATATGTACAGCAGCTCTTTGTGGCCATCTACATTTGTAAAAGGACTTTGTGAATAATTCTGCATAGGTTGCTGTGGTCTCAGGGTTAGTGGGAGCCTTGAATTTTGACAAACTGTCACTTAATAGGATGTACTTTACCTTAGAATAGTCCCTGTTACTGGTTTAGCTGGGTTTTTCAGGTTGATTTTTACTTCAAAGGAGGCAGATTTGAGGATGTGATATGGAGAGTGAAATGCTCTTTCATATTGGTGAGTACCAGATCCAGTATGTTGGATCCTCTGATTGGAGTGTCATTATCTGTTCCAGGGTGTTTGTGTTAATAAAGTCTAGGGTTGGTTGTGCTTGTGAGTTTAAGGTAGTGTAAGTTTCCTAGTCTGTAGAGGCATAGTTAAAGTCACCTATGAATAGGGTGTTTGGATTGACAGCACCTCTAATAGGTTTAGGGAAGAGTTGTGGCAATCTGTGGGCACAGATGGTGACCTGTAGCTAGGTATGATATGGTTTGGGACCTAATCTATATTGACTTAGTTGTAGGTGAGCTTCATGGTATCATCCTGTATAACCAACCTGGAGGTATGCTTGTTGCTAATGTAGATTGAGACAACTCCACCTTTCTTACTAGTCTGTGCTGTTGTTGGTCTTAATGTGTGGATGGCACTGTAGCCTGCTGGAGTACTTTCTATGGCTTTAAATCAAGTGTTGGTCATAGCACATATGTCTACATTCTCCAGAGTGAGGAGTTCTTGAAGGGTGTGGAGTTTTTTTGTGTAGGCTCCTAGTATTGAGAAATAACACCTTCAGGTTTCACTCTTTTTGGTAGCTTTGAATTTTTGGCTTTGCTGAAAAAAGGCTCAAAGGGGGTGGGTAAAGTTTTAGCCAAAATCTGGAACTCTAGGGAGAAATGGTGTAATCCATTCTTGGCAAAGCAATGTGGTTTGTTGACCGTGTTGTCCCATGTTGAAAGATATTGGATCTCCCTGGAATGACACTAGAAACTAAGTGAATTATTAAAATCAATCATTTTACATTCATACTGTGTCATTATCCTTGGTGAAGGTAGAATACTTCAGTGGAAGGCTCATACCTAACTGTGACATATATTCCAAGAGGGTCTATGTTATAACATCGAAGTCTTAAAATTTTGAATGTTATAATATCGAACCATTTCGATCGAAAGACTATAACATCAAACACTCAGAATAGCAAATGTTTTCCCAGGGACAAAATTTGCTGTTCCAACAAACATACACACAACACAAGCACACCAAAATAAATAATCCACACACATACACTTCACAAAACCCTACACTAAATCATACATACACTACTAGCTATCCATTACCTTAACCCAACCCTAACCCTAAGGTCCGTAACTACCGCACATTCACCTTACCCGCTCCCTAACCCTAAGGTCCCTAAGTATCGCACACTCACCTTACCTGCTCCCTAACACTAAACCCGCTCCCTAACACTAAGGTCCCTATTGCACACTCACCTTACCTGCTCCCTAGCCCTAAGGTCCCTATCGCACACTCACCTTACCCGCTCCCTAACACTAAGGTCCTTAACTATCACACACTCACCTTAACCCAATCTGTTCACACACTTACCTTAACCCGGTCTGTAACCTTCGCTTCACAGTTGAGGAAATAGCAAAGCTGCAGAAATGGCCCACCGAATACTTTCCCTAGGAAAGTATTCAATATTCTGCAGCTTCGCTATTTTCAGCGTTCGGTGCATAGGGCTCAATATTATAACATTTGAAGTTTTAAGACTTCGATGTTATAATATAGACCCATTCCAAGAGACCCATTATGCTTCTTTTCATATAGTCCAGTGAAGTATGTCTCAGGTCTTTTACACCCACATGGAGTATGATAGAATCATATTGGTACCAGGGGTGCAGTGACTTGAGTGTGTGCATAATATGCGGACCGTGGCTCCAAATAATAACAACTAACTTTTATCTTCTCCTTGTCTAACTTCATGAATGGTGCATCTGTGTGTCACACAATGGAGTTCCCAATTAGAAGAGTATTAGGTAAAGTATGCTCTTGAGGAACCATTTTGTGTAGGCTTATATGAGGTGTTTGGTGCTGCATTTGGTGTGTGTTTTAGTGATTGCTAAGGAGCAGTGTCATTAGGTGGATTTAGAGGTCTTTGAGATTTGGGAATGTTTCTTTTGGGAGCCTCAGCAGAAGGCAATCTGTATGTGTGGTGAGTGGTATGTGTGAGGGATATAGTGTGGGTATTCCTGACAACCTCATTTGTATGCAAAATTTTTGCCTCCAAGGAAATTGTGTATTTACATCTCTTGCATAACATGTTGTTTTCCTTAATGATTAACTAGTTGTCTGAGAACATGAAACAATTGCTCTACTGCTGTAGCATACCCAACCCTATCAAGCTAGCCACACAGACGTTTGGAAATTGCATATCCATGTTGTCCGGTCTTGTAATAAAGTGGGCTGTTTAGGATTAAGAACTGAGTTTTAATAGAGGTTTCCTAGGGTAGTTTCTAGGGTTAAGAGCAAGATGTTACATAGTGCTAGGATATTTTAGTGCTATTCCATGTGCAAGCTAGCTGCTCTAAGCTTAATTCTACTGAATGCCATACAGTTTAACAGGTTTCAGACCTAATCCCAACTTTACAAGGACATTTTACTGTTTAGGTGCTTGTACTACATGGAACACTGTCAACTGCCGTTGCTTAGCAGGCAGCTCTGCAGAAACTTGTCTGATTTATAACAGAGAAAAAAAGCTTGAAAACTAACTCCCATGCCTTCCAGTCAATAAACAACCACCGTTTGAGCTCTCTGGAATGCTTCTCAACACAGAGAGACTAAGTAAACATGTTCTGCCCTAGGATGGATGATCTTGGAATTTATTATTGCAAAAGCCCAGTAAGGAAACTGTCAAGTGCAGATTAAACAGCAAACAACAAACAACTTCCAAACAATTAAGTCGCTGGACAATTCACCCTTCTGCCAAGATGATTTGGAGACAAACAGAAGTTAGTTATAATTAAACCTTACCTCCCACAGTTCATGGGAGAAAGGGGTAACAAGTTTCTTTTACTTCATTTGTGTAACATCTAATCTCAAAACTTAGAGTCCACAGGAGACTTATGCTCTAATAATTTCTTTCTATATCAGGGCATTTCATCTATGCTTGGCCTGCATATTTTTCTTTTTCTGTAGAACAGGATCATCCAAAAAACAGTGGATGGATATCTCACATTTATTCAAATAACAGAAGACATCAGTGTGGCCCCTACTGCAGCATATTGATGGCACTTTCTGAGATATTACCTTAACTTTCCTACTGCTTTACCAACTGGCAGGTACATTATTGTTTTGTGCAAAGCTTAAGAGAAATGTGCATTTCCATTCATATATACCTCTTTCTAGAGTGTCTTGTACTCCATAGTTGGTTCTGCATTCTTCTCACCTTTGTCTTATGCCTACCATCAGTCCATCCACCAGGAGATGCCTAAACAGTGAAGTTCATACTACCCAGTCCACTCACTCTGCATACATGTCCATTGTTGGCAGCTTATTCCCTTCCCACGCTGCCCCGTTCTTTGAATGCCCAGACCTGCTATTTGAATGAAGGTCAGCCAGACCACTATCAGACTTCTTTCCTCTGCACCACAGAGCCATACAAATATATCCTGCATTTTATAAAAGACTGCATCTTTCTAGGTTTGAACCCTGTACCATGACTTTGCTTTGGGACCTAGCTAATTGTTTTCTTCAGTGGCTAGAGGATGGTAGCAGGCAATTGCAAAATTACAACTGTTCTCATAGGATCATAGGAGATTACTAGGCTATCAACCCGGAAGTCATTTTAAGTGCAGCTGTTTCATCCTAATGTAATACCATAGAAATGCTAGTTAATACACAAGATTGCATTTAGTGATGACTGCCCTTGTCCAGGGGGGTTGTGTGCTCTATCCTTGGTAAAAATTTATGGTGCCCTATCCACTCATTCAGGTTACTCTTGAACAGTTTCATAGAGGTGCTCTGTTTCACATGAATTGGTAGCCTCTTCCAAAGATGTGGCAGTTTCTGGGAGACAAATCTGTCCCTCCAGCATGTCCTATTTAAATCGCAGGCCATATTTAGGTCCCTGGAATGGGTAGCCTTAGTCTCATTTGATTTATGGATATGCAGCAAGTTAATTAGGATTGGGTCTTGGATTGCTGTGTAGGCCAGACATAACTCTCCCCTAAGAAGTCTATACAATATGGAGTATAGTGACAGGGACCTTAGTCCGTCTGTGTAAGGCACATGCTAGAACCCCTTGATCTTCTTTTTTAAAAATATCTGAGGTCTCTCTAATTGCTGCAGGTGCTTAGTATGGTACATGTCAAATGGGGTGTTATACTCAATTATGGGCTGGATGTGCCAAGTATGGTGGTGTTATAATTTCTTTTGCTCTTGAGGTGATGCCTTTACTAATCAAGTGTGCTACATAGAAAGCTTTCCTTACTACAGTAGACACATGATGGTTGAAGTTAAGGTCACAGTCGACTTGTGATTCTAGGTCCCTTACCACTTCATGGGTACTTAGGGTATTCTTGTTGATTTGATAGTGCGAGGGGAATATTGTTTGTGCTGAAGGAAGTGATGATGCATTTCTTTGCATTCAGTATGAGACTGTGACTAATACAACAGTCATTGGTCTATGTGAGACAATCCTGGACTATATTGACATCATTTGGGGATTCAGTGACTGCACCTAGTTTGCAGTCATCTGGAAACTTGGTCAGGCACAACCCCATAGTTTTGACCTGAACTTCTGAGAAGTATATACCAAATAGAAAGGGGCCCAGCACTGACCCCTATGGCACCCCACTGGTAACAGTTCTGCTGGTTGATGAGGTGTCACCCACTTTGATAGTGCGTGTCCAGTTTGCGAGTCATTTGGCAACCCATCTTACAACAAAAGAGTTTACATTCAGTTTGCTAAGTTTATCAGTAATGCCTGAATGTGGGATTGTGCCAAAAGCCATTGCCAGGTCAAGGTTGTGTGCACAGATTTGCCCTAGTCAATGGCTTTGGTCACACTTTCAAAGAAATCCACCAGATTTGGCAGGATCTGACCTTCACAAAGCTGAGTTAGGTAGGATCCAGGGTATGGAGGTCACCTATGTCTTTATTTATGAGGTCCATAATGATATGTTCCATGGCCTTACAGATGAGGCTGGTCAGGCATATGGGTCTGTAATTCCCTGGGTCTGTTGCTATGCCACCTTTGTGGAGGGGAATAACTGTTGCTGTTTTCCATTCCACAGGTACTTAGTGGTGATGCTAGTTTATGTTTTAGCCTGTTTAGAAGACAGCCTGGGTCTCGCAAAAGACTCCTGCTTTCTCATTGCCAAGTGATAAAAATATTAACTTTTGAACTATTTAAACAATGAATATAATTAAATGTGACATGATTTACACAAAATAGTAAAACAGTTTTTGTGTGTAGTACTGTTTTGCACACTACCTGGGGAGTCTTAACTTTTTAAGTATTTTACTCAAAGATCATCAAATATAAGATTAATTTGTGGGTGCAACACAAGGGTTGGGGTAATAAACAAGTTTGACATTGCCAAGAAATATGCTTAGAGCAGCCGTGAGATGTCAGGACTATGCTGCTGGCATGTTACCTGCATGCAACCCTCTGCCCTTAGTATCTTTGTAATTACCTGTACAGTAGAGAATGCATGAGGATTAAAACAAGAGCGCAAAATTGTTTGCAGATCAGCTGCACCTACTCATTACTTTTATTAGACAAAAAAATACATATACTTAACACCAATGATTCCTCAATACTTTAGACAAGCAGTTGTTAAAAGTCCTAGCCAATGATCAGTACTGGAGAACTACCATAATCTGTACTTAATTCAAAATTCAGCATTGGTCAGATTACACCACAAGTCATTAAAGACAATGAGGACAGGAAAGTGATGATATACTTAAGAATGCATTATTCTAAATAATTGCAGAACATGAAAATGAGGAAACGGCATCTGCCAATATGCTGACTTGGTGGCTCTTTTCAAAGGAAGCAGTGCATGTGTTCAGAAACAAATGAAGTTCAAGGGATATTAGTACAAGCCTCAAGGCCTGCAACAATTAATAATAAGAAATGAGACAGAGGGAGAAGAGAAAGTCAGATAATTGTAGCCTCGGGGCTGTGTGCGTGCTGGTCATGAAAGATTTTCAGCATTTGCCAAACATGAAAGGAAATTTCTTTTTTTTGAACATAGCATCCAAAAGCAGTAAAATGAGAGGATATGTATGTAAATGAAAAGAAAAGTGTAAAACTAATAATACACTTAGACAGACTTATTACCTTATTACCTGTTTTTGTATACACAGGACAGCAAGAGGTGAGACAGAAATGAGTAAAAAAGGATAGTGCAATATATACAAAGAAAGTAAGAAAATAATTTAAATGTTAAATTATACTAAAATCTTTCCTAACTAATATGCTTACAAATTCCATTTGTAGAGCTTATTATCTTTGATTAAAATTACAGTCATATGTCAACATACTAGTTAATATCTGGAAGGGAAATTCAGCTTACAAATTTGTATCTAGAATTATCATACAGTACAAAACAAAGATATACAAAGCCACATATTGGTTGTGTATTATTAAAGCTTTTTCTATACACTGTGCTTTCCAGAAAATATATTAGTGCTGCAGCAGACATCTTATTTGGCATAACATCCTCAAGAAAATGGACTATTCTCAGCCATGAATATTACACTAGGATTAGTCACGAGAATGCAAAACATACGACTGGTCAGTAAACAAATTAAATATTTAGCTAGCTGGCTAACAAGATTTATTTACCATTTTTTACTTTACTTTAATATTTTAGATCAAGGTAATCCCACCAGGCATAACCTATTTTGGGGTGACCCAAGGTGGTAGTCATACTGAATAGAAGTAATTTGGCCAGACCACGCAAGAATATCCCCTGCTCTCTTCATGGACCTACTGTTAACTCCCAGTGGAAGGAGGGTGAAAGATGAGCAAGTGTCAGAGTAAGAAAGTGCGATGAGTTTTCTTGTTATGATGGAGGTGTTTATTTAGTGAGCTTTCTCATTTATGTCTGGATACTGAAATGATATTGCAGTTATTAAATGAACCAAAACTACAAGGGTTACACTCAGAAAGGATTACACTCAAAAACTGTGTAGAATCAGATAGCTGAGTGGGTCACATCAATGGAGACCCAAAGTAGTCAGGAGTCTCGGATATGTATTTTGGGGATTTGTCAGTCAAAAAGGATAAAGACGTAATGTAGAGGCATTGTTCTGTGGGTGGAAGTTGTGGTGTACGTGAAGAGTGTGTTGGCCGAGCACCAGTTAGGAGAATACAAGGGGAGAAAGAATATGACCAGAAGCTGAAAGAGAACTTCTCTCCAGTAGCCAGAGCAGTAAGAAGGGACATTATACCGGTGCAGAAGATTAACTTCAGGAGATGTGTGTCTGTGTGTGTGTGTGTGTGTGTGTGTGTGTGTGTGTGTGTGTGTGTGTGTGTGTGTGTGTGTGTGTGTGTGTGTGTGTGTGTGTGTGTGTGTGTGTGTGTGTGTGTGGGGGTCTTCCTGAAAAAAAAGGGTCTTCCGGAAAAAAAAAAGAACAAAGGAGGAAGTGGGTGGAATAGGCAGCATGCTGTAGGGACTAACTACTATCTGGTGCTCCATAGGTACTTTTATGCAACGGGAAGAGTCATCAAGAAAGTGTATTATAGTGTAATTATATTCTTTCATAAGATTACATTAAAATCCCTTTCTAACCCCTTATATTCAGCAGCAAACCTTCTCCTGACTTCCTTGTTCCAACCATATACTTCCAAAATAACATCCTTAGACACCTTACATCAGTCACTCCAAGATGCATGTGGACAGCACAATTCCCATACAGTTAAGCCTTCTCTTGTTTTCTCAGTATAGCCAGTAAATGGAACAGTTTACTGACTACTGTTAAAAACAAATGTAATACAACTGCATGCTAAATTAAGCTCAAGCACTACCTAGTAATATCCCAGCACTGTCCCACTATTACCTCAAACTACACTAACCGCTACATCTTTAGTCATATCCAACATATCACTTTCCAGCCTCTATGTCCCATTATAAGTGGTCCAGTTCTAAGCACTTGAAGACCATTGTCTTGAAGCTGGAGACTTGAGCACCTTGTAGCTTGTGTAGGTTGCACCTCTTGCTCTAGTTCGAGAACATGAGTTTGGGAATGCAGCTGTGAAGGAAAATGGTGGGGAGTGTGCCTGATTGGAAATCTTAAAATGTCTGCATGTGAATGCAGTTGCAACTTTGAAATAGTTGAACATTTCAACATATTAATGCATATGAAGATACCATTGTTAGTTGCTCAAACAATGCTAATGAAACTGAGTTGTGTCATACAACTAATGGCACACCAGATAATCATTTAGTTCCAATGCTGCTGAATGCAACGAGAGCCAAAATGTACTGACTGTTGCATAGGAAAAGATTACCAGGTGAACCATCTGAAAAGCCACTCAGAGACTGCAAAGATTTTATAGAAGCATGTGAACCCTATACCTTTGCCTGTAAAATATTCTTTTGGGCATACAAAATTAATTAAATGAGACATGAAAGCATTTTGAAATACAATGCAATGCTATTAAGTTCAGTAGATCTAAAGAACTGTTAGCAGTGAAAATAACTAATTGTTTTACCATGGGTCCATTTTGTGCTGCATGTGTTTTGAAAACAAAAAGAGAATGATTTTCAAGTAAAATCTGAAACTTGCTCAGACATTAAGCATATTAGTACTAGTGGTAAAGCCACTAAATATATATTGGAATTTGTGCAAATATAGTTGAGCGGGCAATTAACAAAATTCCTGTTTATTTTCCCAAAAAAGAGAAGCATATGTTGATGTGGCAGAATATCCCATAAAGTCAATATTCATTGGTTCAAACAGAAAGACAGTAGGGGATATCATAAAAAGGACAGCAGCAAGACAGTCTGTAAGTAGAAAATGTTAAAATGAATGGTTAATGCAGGGTGCAACAAGGCACACACGGATCAAAGCATATGGGCAAAATGAAGGATGAAAGATGCAATGAGAACTGACACAAAATGGAATAATCCACAGATGGTAATCTTGTAATCAAACATGCTTAAGTCTGTACAGCATGAGCCAGTTTCATTGTGAAGAGGGATAAAGCCTAACTATGACACAGTTGAACCAAATTTATTAGCAGCTTGGGTGTCTGTAGAAGATGGTAGAAGAAAGGAAGTGAGTGTCTACTGTTCGTTTGCCCTTTCTGGAGGGAGGTGGGTCTATTTTGTCACTTGCGTGATACCTAGTGGGACCACTACATATTGCACCAATGAAGTATGAACCTGTGACTACATGCTGCTTGTGTTCATGCATATACGCCAATATAGTCTACAGTGGTACACTTCCTTCAGCAGAGTTGAATGAGCCACTAGAAGGGATGGGGTATGTTTCAACAGGAGAAGGTTGGCTGCCACACTGGTCTGGTAAAAGCTAGCCCCCTTCATATCACCTGACTCTCACCATAGATGAGAAAGGAATGGGTTAATGAGGCACTCCATGCAGCATTAGATGAGTTATAGGACTTGCACCTAGATCAGAGATGGCTGACTCTCACCCTCAATGGCAAATGGGACATTTAAGAGGCAGCTGGATATGGGACCTACTCTATTTGTAATTTATTTTGTAGAGTATGAGACATTATTTCATATATTCTATAGGATAACTCAAAAATGTTATAGCAAACTCACATAGGGAAGAATAAATCTCCACTGGGAAAGTAGCTGTGTCTAGGTCACATAAAAGGAAAACTCAAAAAGTTCAGCTTATATGTACATAACACATGAGGGATGGCATCATATTTTATTTGTTTGAGCGGTTGCATTTTTTATTTTTGCATAGGTATCCAATTGTAGTAGTATTCTTTGGTTTTCCAAATAGGAGAGGTGAAGTGATATCAGGCAACACTTGTCAAATTTCACATTCAGTCTGTTCCTTTATAGATGGATAGGACAATGTTTTTTATGGGGAAATTTTTCAGAATATTTGGTGCAGCCATGAGACTTTTGATATGAAGAGACATGAGGCAAATGTACTGTTAGGTTTACTGTTTGTTCAAAAGGGCTTAGACATATCAGGTCACTTGACTTACAACCTAAGTAACTCAGGCATCTTAAATATATAAAACCAACAACAGGAAGTAAAGGAGCAACCCAAGGCTGAAAAATGGAGAAGAATCTAGATGTAATAAATCCAACAAGTTGTCACTTCATAAAACTCCAAACAGTTTATTGCAGAACATGATTTTTATGAAGTGACAACTTGTTGGATTTATTACATCTAGACTCTTCTCCATTTTTGGTGCCACAACGAAGGACTGTGTATGTGGAAATATTTGTTCAGCCTTGGGTTGCTGCTTTACTTCCTGTCATTGGTTTTACACATTTTCTTAAGTTATAGGTGCATTTATTCACTGGCCACAATTGTTTTGTTTTCATCTTAAATACATACTGCAAGTAACTTAGCCAGTAAAAATGAAACAGCCAGACAAAAGTGGATGAACACTTCTTATTTGTTTTCAAAGTCAAAGTCCATGCTTTTATGTTTTATTCCTTTATGCAGCATTGTGATTAATGTTTATACTCCTTTAACAACTAGGCATGACTTTTTAATTTAGCCCGTTTAGCTAATTGATGTCTATTCCTTATAGCAGCTTGTCACAGAGACTAGTAGGTAGTGGTAGTTCAATCTCTGTAGTAGTCATGCAGCTTTGATACTACTATTGCACTTATAGGCATGATATGGCTATATGAAACAGGTTTATCTACAGTGAACACATTAAGCAAATGTAGGGGGAAGTGAAATGTAAGAGACTGATAAGAATTATTACTATAGAACTGTGTGCCATAAAAAGAAAAAAAATATTTGCACATTATTTCTATGAAACAATATAATATTTAATTTTGTATACTTATTTGTATTTCTATATATAATGCGTGATTGTGCAGTGTTTTTGTTATGATATACATTTGTATATCAGTTAACACACAGATATTTCTTCCCTGCACCCTCTCTGAACTACTCCAAGCAATATATCTATATTACTAATAAAGAAGTGCTGCCAATTTGTCCTTTTAGACACACTGCTCTGGCCTTTTATTTAGTAATTACAGCATACATCACTATCTCTGGTCAGGTCTTCTTAATAACACTTCTTTTTACTTGAGTAAAAATAAAGACACTCAGTTGTCGATATTGTACTACATAAAAAAAGAAAGTGATCCTACTGTCAAAAGAGTTGGTCATTTTAGTTTGGCATAAATAAGATATGCTATTACTATATTAATTACTATAGGAAAATTTAGGCAATTTATACATTAACATTAATATCATTGTCATATTAAATGTTACAGTCCTGGATCATTAATGCCAGAAAATCAAGAGTCAACCTTCCTAGATACTATCAACAGAAATTATGATTCAATAAATTACATACTTATGAAAAAACTGAGGTACTATCCTCAATGATCCAAATAAGCCTGTTCAGGATACTATTAATGTGTTCTTTGATGCTATTAACGTCTGTAATGAACACACACAGATTAGACACATCAATGCAATGACAGAGAACTTTAGTAGAATTACATAACAATTAAGAGATTAACAAAAAAAAAAGAGAAGTACTTCTACTTATCTTTCAAAAAATATCCAGTTCATAAAACAAGCACAAATAAAATAAAGAACATAAATAAACTGTAGTTTTTATCAAAGGCTTTTGGGTCTAAGTATGACCTCATATTGGTCTCAAAGGTTGAATTCAGTAATAAAGAATGATTTCATGGTATTGTTTATTTATATCAGAAAATTAACTCTGGTTCTATGAATCCAAACAATAGACCTGGTAGATCTTATCTTGTGTTAATGCAAAATGAAGCATACCCCTATCAGTCATATTAAACAAATGTTAACATGCGAATACTTTCTAGACCTATGAAACAAACTACTAGTACCATTTCATATCAAGGGTCATATCGGACTCTTCAAAAATTTGGCCTATCAGCCTGACAACTGCTATGTTTAAAATTATGGATTAATAATTTTGAAACATATCCAAAATAACACGGAAGACCTACCTCAGTTAGAGCAAGAATAGTATGAATTTGGTAAGGCAAGTTAATGCTTTCTGAATGTTATGGCACTCATACAGGAAATAACAGTAGCAGATCACGAAAAGCTAACAGCTGATCCTGCTTATCTTGTTCTTGCTAAGACCTTTAATACTAATCTACTAAATTAAAATTGAAAAATTAAAACCTTGAATAACAATCTATATGCAGTTCAAAGATGAAAGCACTGGTTATGCAAAAGGATGTCACAAATCTGTTGGGGGTACTTGCGTATCCCAATATGGGTTTTATGTAGTTTTTCTGCAGAGTTATGTATTGGGAACTCTTGATTTTGGATTATTCTTCTCAGGTATACAATTTGCACATGGGACATTGATAACCAAATAGGCTGATTATTGCAAATTTTTAATCCAAGATGGCCTGCAAAAATTCACAGCTGATGCATGATAATGACTTTACATTCAATATTAGCAAATGTAGCATCATGAGGCTTGGCAAGAATGCACAAAAAATATGATTGCATTTGTGATCTAATCATAAAAAAAACACTGTAATTAAAGATTTGTGGACAGAAGTAGATAAGAATTTAATCTCAGACTAACAAATACGTATGAGTCAAAAAAGCATATTGAATGGGACACACAATTCTGAACAGATTGTCTAGCCACTTCAGACAGATCATTGTATCACTTTATACCTTACTTCTCCAACTCACAGATAGCACACAGTGTTAGCTTTTGTAGACTTCTAACAAGCCACCCAGAAGAACTTGCAAAGGTACAAGGATTCCTTATTTAAAAAAAAATAATGGGAAAGGCTTACTGTCATGATATTCTACTTCTGTAAGGTTAATAAGCATGAACTCTTTTTGGTCTATAAGGCAGAACCAGTTGTCCCCATCCCAAGCCAATAACCACAACTTTAAAGCCAGTATGACCAATTTATTATGATTGGAGATTTACAACAGAAAACAACAAACTTCTTATGCAATATTTCAGACATTGCATAACATGCTCATTTTCCACTAAGAACTTTCATATATTGCCCACCAGCATTACCCCACCTGTGCTGGATGATCAATGTAACCCTATTGTCGTACCCCAACCCAGCACAGGACCTGTACCTTTCTGTCCCTACCAGAAGTCCTGGATGAGACAGTCCAGTCTGCATCCCTAAGGTCACATGTCTGTACTTGACAACCTAGGGTTGCACCTGCATATGACATCGTCCTTAGCAAAAGACTGATGAAAAGTTAAGGGGTGATACAAGGGGGAGTGAGTCTACAGAGCAAACATCTACCAGAATGCCTCTGCATGTTGTTTCCCCTTCTCATTAGCCTCCTAAACTGAAAATTGGATGTAAAATGACAATGAAGGAACACATGCAATGATAAATAAAGATGAGCACAGCAAATAATTAGCTACTGATAACAGGTGAAAAGTGAAATCCAATCCATATTGAATTGCATGGCATACCCACAATATGTTATTTAACACTGAATCAATTTGCAAATCACACAAATCAATTAAAAATTTTAAATGAACTCTATCATTGTCATAAAAGTCTTTATCAAGCCTCACTAAGTAAGGATGTTCTATAATGATGAAACCCATGGGCTTGGCTAATCTGGTGGTGCAATAATCAATGAATTTCCTTCTCAATTCAATTGAAGCCAGTTTTATATTATCATGCCAGCAAAGATTTATCACTATAGAGGACCACAAGATCAATATATCAGGATGCTTTGATGTTAAAGCAGCTAGATCAGACTACATTATTCCTACCAATATCTTCTTCAGTATATCCACTTGATCATTTCCACTTAGATGAATGGCTACTGCATGAGGCCTAATATCGTTGCTAAAATTGGTCTCAAATGTCCCAAAGTTGTAAGAAAGAGAGACTAGGGGAAACCCAGACAGCAGGTTTGCCAGGATGCCAGATCCAGGGACAGGTTTGATCCATTCTTTAGCACAGGTGTCCTTCTTGCTATTCTACAAATGAATGAATGACCCACAATCACCAGGAGCTTCCCACCAACACAAAGAAGTAAGGTGGGCATATTACTTCCTGATATAATTGAAAAAAAGCATTAGATGCCCATCTGCCCATCCATTTTAACACCTGCACAGAATAGCCTTCGTGGGCTACCTCTGAGATTCTGCCAATCATGAGAAGGTGGAAAGAAAAGCCTGTTGGAGGAATTCCTTGACATATCAAGGCTTTGCAAAGCATGAAATTCAAGTCTCTGGATATAATATTGCCTGACTGGGACCTAAAAATAATCTGAGAGGGTCAAACAATTGAGGATGGCTGATGTAGGACACAAGCCCACCAAACTGGACATTACAAATATTCACTTGATTTGGTAGCACAAACTTAATTTCCCCCAACTGTTCTGCTTTGGATTTCTTCAACCATAATATAATGCAATCAAAATTACATTCCCCAGATAAAAGAGACTGCAATATTTCACCAGTTCTGACCACATTTGCTTATAATCATGAAAACAGGGTCACCCACAAAACAAACGTGTGAAAATCCTATACACTTGACAGCACACTAAATAAGATACTGTCATACAAGTACTTTACAGTTGGTGTCATGGGGTCTAAAACTGCATACTTTACATTGTCCCATCCTTTTAGTACTTTAGAAACTAACCAGTGGTTAGTAAGAAACAGAAAGCTAAAATAACTAGCTAACCAGCCAAGTGCTACTAGATGGATTTGAATTGTGCTGATATCTTGTTTTGCTAAATATCTTTGAAGTATGAAGCAGAGAATAGTGGAAACTGACCAATGTCTTTCTGAGACATGTAGCTAAGTTAGAATGCTTAAAAGCATCTATAGATGCAGACTCAGTCTTCCTGGTGCTTGATGCCCATGAGTTGGATAATAATTTTACTGCCAATCCTCTCCAATTAACCCAGTGTCTAATGATATCATTGAGGCAAACTGATGTGGATTCAAAGCCAAAAACTCTGGAAGTTTAAAGCATAGCAGGCTATCAGCAATATCTTTGAATTTACCAAAGATGTACTTAGCAGAAAAAAGTTGAATTAATTTGCAAGCTTAAGAGCAACAAAAGCCTCAAAACTGACTGAACCAACTTGTTTCGGGAAGACCCTAGACCCTCTCCACAAAGCTTTAATCACTGCTTGATTGTCTGAAAAGAAGATGACTTTACTATTACTGAACTGTTCTTTGCAAACTAAAGTGGCAACCCAAATAGATAAGATCCCATGGAATGTTATAGCCTAAGTCTTATCTTCTGTCCAGGTAGGGGGGCCAAGCTATGGAAAACCACCGTCCATGTAGATAAGTGCCCATACTTGACCCTACCTCTGCATCTGCAAACAACTGGAGTACATCCAGTGTCACTCAGGGATTCTGCCAAAGAGCCATCCCATTGAATTCAGATAGGAAAACCTTTGATAAACAGAAGTCCTTCTTAATTCTGTATCTCATACGCAATGATGCTTGGGTTTCCCTCCCATTAATAAATTCAAACCTGACCTAATGAAAGTTCTGCCTGGTGAGATTGCTTGACAAGCAACTTAAGGAGGGCATGAAACTGCATAACTTTTCTGATCCTTACTTTCTTAGTCTTCAAAAATCCTTCAATTGAAGCCTTCAAATGTTGCAACTTGTCCTGAGGGAGACTAAAAGAATAGCTGGAATGTTGATGTTTAAGGCTAAAGGTGTAACAACCTGGCATTGCCCCTCCACCTTATCAGGAGCCAGTGAGACACTCAAGTCTTGACATAACCTAATGAAACTTGGCATGCCTTCACAGATCTCTCCTCACCTTTTCCCACTATAAAAATTCATCAAGACAATGAATTGCCACTTTTCTGGGGGCTCTACACTGCCAGAAACAAGGAAGATCTGTATGAAAATGTTTCAAAACTGCACAGGTGACAGACCACTCCATAGACATTGCTTTATCGAAGTAATATTTTCCTTGAAAGTAAAAGCCCAAAAGGGGTCAATCCACGTTCCAAAACTGTGAGCAGTCTGACTGGTTACCCAGCTTATCAAGTCAGGGTCCAAAAATTCTTTAATTACCTGCACTGCCTCATAGGTTAGTACTAGACTAGCTGCCCTTGCAAGCCATTTTAAGCTTAGCCAATTATCCCCTGTGAGATTCAAACCCTGTACCTTATGTTTATAAGGCAAACACCTTAACCATTAGGCCATCCTCATCTAAAGGTAGATAGTGCACCTGAGTCTTATCATTATCATTACCCCTTTCAATGCATCCAGTCATTGATAAATCGACTGGAAAGGATGAATCACAAACGAGGAGGAATTCACCTGTTTTCTTTTTTGGACCAACCCAATGGGAAAAAATCTAAAGGAAACCCAAGGCAGAAATTCAAAGGTGCCTGTCAACATATTCCTGGCTAACTCTGGCATTATGATAAGGGAAACTAGTAGTAAAAATAAATTTCAGTAATAGATAGAAAAATGACAGATAAATTATGAGACGTTTTCCAGGATTATGCAATTATGCAAAAAAGATTTTCTTTAGAAATAGAAAAAGTCATTCACTAAATTACTTTAAAAAATAGTCTTGATGCATATGTGTACAAATATCTATATATTTATATCTATCTATTTACCTATACATCTAAACATTAACTGGGAGAACAACTCAAGTACTAACTCCCTTCTCCAACATTTCCTAGAATTTATAAACTCAAATGCCCTGGTTCAACTGGTCAGTACTCCCACCAGAGGTGACAACATATTGGACCTGGTCATCACCAACATGGGCGACTGGTGTTCCACATTGGAGGTCATCCCTTCACTGGTTAGATCTGACCATAAACAAATGACTTTGGATATCCACATTCCGCCCCCACCCCCGGATAAGGAGACCACTGTGAAAAACTTTTCAAAAGCAAACTTCACGTTACTTAAGACTGAAGTGGAATGTTTCAATGCCCCCATGCTGAAGGATAATGCTGTCCAAGCTGCAAAATCTTTTACTAATGCATTCTACGGGCACCTACAAGAATGCATGGATCATGCCATCCCAAGCAAAACCAAGACTCACTCCTCCAAGAAAAGGAAACCAGTCTGGAGGAATCCTGCCATAAACAAGCTATACAATAGAAGGAGGAAACTAGTACAGGAAAGAGTCAAATCCTAAGAAGGGAAGACATCCCTGATCAGTATCAGTAAGAAACTATGATCCCTCATAAAATCATCCAAGGCGAGCTTTGAAAGAAAAATTGCCAAGGACTCCAAAGATAATCACAAGGCATTCTTTAGCTATATCAAGAATCTAAGTAGTAATGCTCAGATCTGCTCGGAGTTAGTGCAGAATGGCACAAAATACACTGAACTGACCGATATCATCAACATCCTGGCAGACAGGTTCAGTGCAAACTTCACCCCCCTCTCACCCCCAAAAGGGCCCATAACCATACCAGAAGAATGTAGAGTCCCTGAAATCATGGATACTCAGGCTAAAACAGCCCTCTCCAAAGCCAAAAACACAGCATCAATGGGACAGGACGGTGTCCCAGGCTGCGTCCTACATGAGCTCAAAAGCAAACTAACCCCTCACCTAAACACACTGTTCAAACTCAGCCTCTCCACAGGCTACGTACCCATAGAGTGGTGCACAGCAATGGTTATTCCACTCCACAAAGGTGGAGCCACAACAGACCCTGGGAACTATCACCCTAAAAGCCTGACTAGCTTGGTCTGCAAGGCTATAGAGTGCATCATCATGGAACTCATTAACAGAGATATTGTGAACCTCCAAACACTGGACCCTACCCAGTTCGGCTTTATTAAGGGCAGATCATGCCTCCTAAACCTGGTGGACTTCTCTGAGACAGTTACTAAGGCTATAGATGAGGGAAAGGTGGTAAACACAGCCTACCTAGACCTCACTAAGGCCTTCCACACCATTCCCCATTCTGGTGTTATAGACAAGCTCACCAGCCTGAACATAAACCACTACGTCACAAGATGGGTTTCCAACTGGCTCACAGATAGACCCCCACATGGTGAGAGTTGCAGGAGCTAGGTCCGACTGTAAACCAGTTATGAGTGGTATTCCCCAGGGCTCAGTCCGAGGAACCCTCCTGTTCTGCATATACTTCTCATAGGTTCAAGCAAGCACAGGAGGACTATGGCTGACCAAGTTCATGACGACTGCAAACTAGGGGCTATAACTGACTCTCCGGCTGATTCAGACATCCTCCAAAAGGGTCTCACTGAGATGGATACCTAGTGTCAAAATCATGGCCTCAAGCTAAATGCCAAAAAGTGCATAGTCATCCCGTTGGAAAAAACAAAGTACCCACAAACTACCACATAGGTGGTAGTCCCCTAAATACAGAAGATGTAATAAGGGATCTGGGGACCCAAGTAGATAGTAATCTCTCCTTTGATAATCACATTGCCAAAGTGGTTAGAAAATCCTTTTATGTGGCCCACCTAATCACAAAAGAGTTCGCATCCAGATCAAAAGAGGTTATTGTGCCCCTCTACTCATCACTCATCAGATCAATCACAGAGTACAACGCCCCATTTGGGATATACCTTAAAAGACACCTGCAACAGCTGGAAAGACCACAGAAGTACCTCACCAAGAGGATCACTGGCCTC
This sequence comes from Protopterus annectens, assembly GCF_019279795.1. Lineage (NCBI taxonomy): Eukaryota > Metazoa > Chordata > Ceratodontiformes > Protopteridae > Protopterus > Protopterus annectens. Next base: position 1,025,469,891 of record NC_056730.1, read on the forward strand.
AAACAAATGCCCTATGCAGCTTGACTGAAGAAACTCCAGCTGTACTCAGTTGCATACCGCCTACTCAGAGGTGATCTCTGCCTGACATACAAGGCCATGTCCAACCCAGAATTGATGGACATGCTCCGCCTAAAGAAAACCTTATCCCCTCGAGCCACATGCTCTAGGGATCTAAACCTCACCACAACAATAAATAGAACGTGCTGGAGGGAAAGATTCCTGTCCCAGAGACTTCCCATGCTTTGGAACAAGATTCCAATCTACATTAGGCAAAGGTCCTCGCTAACACTCTTCAAAAGAAACCTTGGCGAGTGGATGGGAAACAGAAAGTTTACCCCGGGGATCACTTCAGTGCCTCTGCTGGACAGAGGCACAGGGAACTAATCTAAGGGGGTGGCAAAAGCCAACACATTCTGGCTAGGCTTATAAATGCCTTCAGGCAGATAGCCTAGTACCTACCTATGACCCTATAAACCTATATATATAAATATATAAATATATATATATATATATATATATATATATATATATATATATATATATATATATATATATATATATATATATATATATATATATATAATTTCACTTTATAATCTCGAAATGCTAAAATCTCGAATTTCAGCATTTCAAGACTATAAAGCTGAATTTCAAAATAGAAAATGCAGAAAGTGGATAATCACAAATTTGAATATCTCGAATTTGTGGTTATGCTTCACGTTCTGTGACATGCGGTGTTTACGTTTGATGCAGTTTGATGTGGTGTATGGATCTGCATGGAGTGTAAGGTAAGTCACTGTTTTTTAAGGGTTTTGGGTGGGAGTTTGAGTTTCCCCCACTAGGGGATTTAAAGACAGATAGATGAAGTATTAAAACAGACTGTTAGGGGCAGTGCTATCACATAAGCTTTATCTATAAAACTAAGGGTCGATGATCCTAGCTTTCAATATTTTTACCTAGTACCCAAAATCCATAAACAAGTGAATCCACCTCCAGGGTGCCCTACAGTGTCTGGACGGAGCTCTTTGACAGAACCATTGTCCAAATTCTTGGAATGCAAGTTGAAATCTTTCTTGCTGCATGTTACAGCTCATATAAAAGATACCAATCAATTTTTGGTGCTCATGAATGATTTACAGATCTCTAAAGATACACACATGGGGACATTACATGTGCGTGATTTGTACACAAACATCCCCCATGAAGCAGGTATTACAGCAGTGAAGCACTGCATGGAAATGTCAGGCACATGATGAGTTGGAGAAGGAATTCTTGTTAACTCTATTAAAATTGGTCTTGGAGCATAATTCCTTCACATACAATAAAGAATGGTATCTACAGATAAAGAGCACAGCAGTGGGGGCAACTTTTGCAGCCATATATGCTGACCTTTTTATGGGTTTTTTGGAATGGGAGATAATTTATAGCAGAAAAAATGGTTTAAGAACAATTTCACAATGTGGCGGAGATATTTGGATGACTGTTGGGTCAACTGGACAGGGGACATTTTGAAGTGGCATGAATTTGTGGAATATTTAAATTCCAATTAATATGGTATATATTTTAGTGGCAACATTGATTTACATTCAGTAGAATGTTTGGATGTGAAAGTTATTAAAGCTAAGAATGGTACAACGGATACTACTTTGTACAGAAAACCTTTCTCCAAAAATTCAATACTGCATGCCAATAGCAGCCATCCTCACCACATAGTGAACAATATTCCCAAAGCCCAATTTACCAGAGTAAGAAGGATTTGCTCCAACAAGGATGAATTTTGGAGACAGGCAGAACAGCTTAAAACAAGATTTTCAGCTGGGGGGTATGACCATAGGAACATAGATAAAGCATTAAAGCAAGCAGAGGTCTGATCCAGAAGTCAGTTATTAAAGGAAAAAGAACAAATACATATTAAGGAAGATCAAATCAGATTTATTACTAAGTATGGGTCTAATACATTCAAGATTAGGCAGATTACTGCAAAACATTGGCATATACTTAAGTCAGATCCATATTTTGACATAGTGTTAGGAAATGATTGCAGTTTTGATTTCAGAAGAGGTAGAAATATAGGTGAACATTTGGTAAGTTTCAAAAAGGGACATGGAAAGTATGATAACCAAATAAACACAATGGCAGTGGGGAGTACTTATTGTGGACATTGTGTTTATTGTAAATGCATATCTAAGACAAAATCATTCACTTCTGTTAATACATCAAAAGTGTATGACATTCGTCATTTGATTACATGTGCAACTGAATGTGGTTTATATGGCAGTATGCCAGTGTGGCTATTTTTATATAGGGCAAACATCTCTTAGTTTTAAACAACAGATTGCTTTGCACATGAGTGACATAAATTGTTGCCGACACAGAAGTGCGGTATATAAACACATATCGGTACACCCGACAGCACATTTTGTATTTTTGAGTATAGATAAGGTGGTAGGTGATAACCTATCTATGATGTATAAACAAAAGATTCTTGTGAAAAAAGAAAGACAATGGATAGTTAATTTAGGTGCCCTGTTTAAACTTGGACTGAATGATCACTGGTAAATGTATGCTATATTTTATGATAAATATATTTGGATGTATATAATGAAATTGGTTTGTTGCAATAATAATGGTATAGCACCATTACTTGATATTCGTCAAAATAATGTAAATAATGTTGTGCAGTTATTTTCTTCCATGTGGTGTTGATGTTTATAAGGTATATAGCTCACTGTTGCTTTAATTGAATATGTACAAAAGGAGAGGGGAGGCACTCCGTAACAAATGCACTGATGATGCTAAGGCAAAACCTGGTTTGCTGGTGAGGTGACTTGACCTGTTAGCCATTAAATTTGGCTAAGCATCTATTTCTGGACTTCTGTGTTCTTTTTTTTTTAGTTTGACGTTAAATTTGTTGTGCTGGTTTCTATTGTGTAGTGTGTTTTGTCAGTAAACCGGGCACTATATCACTGAGCACCAGGTTTGGTGTTTTTGACTATATATATATATATATATATATATATATATATATATATATATATATATATATATATATATATATATATAATCATATATCTATATATATGGGTCAAATTCTAATTTTTAACTTTCAAAACATCAACTTTCTTATGGTTGAGACAATAAGATCGATGTTGTGAAAATTTGAACCATTTAAATAGAAATCACTGTACAGAGTTAAAAGGTATACTTACCTTTTTCCTCACTGTAGCATGATCTTGGAGTTGGTATATTTAATTAGTAGGGGATGTGGGGTTGCAGGAGTGGCTTGCCCCCTGAAAAACATAAAAAAAAGATTTTTTTAATTTAAATTTTGAAGTTTCAAAACTTTGGTCTGATGGTCTTGACCATAAGAAAGTCGATTTTTTGAAAGTTCTAAATTTAGATGTAGTCTACTTCTAAATTTTGAACTTTCAAAACGTCGACATGGATTACTTCTAGCACCTAAATAGGAAGTGTCTAGGCTTAAAATGGCCGACAAGGATAACTAGCCTAATCCTTACCTATGAACTTGTAGACCATAAATAAACTGTATATCTATATCTATATGTATAGATGTATATTTATTTATTTTCTTTTATATTTGTTGACCGGGCTTGTCTAGCTGGATACATATCCATTTTCAGTAGAGGCCTGGGGAGAAAAGCTCCAAACATGAGTAAATTATAACATTCAAAACATCAAAAAAAAATGACTAGTTTCAAATACATAGCAAGACATGATAAGAAAAGTTATTAATTTGTGAACAAAGTATGGTTTCATTAGAGTAGGTGTACAAAATAATCAAGTCTTGATTCTTTAGTGGGTTTCATGTACAATCAAGTAAGAGTTAATAAAGTATTTGAGCATTAACATTCCTTTGGAAAAAAAGAATCATTAAGTCAGAAAAATGAAGAGAATAGGAAGGAAAACATTGAAGGTAAAAAGAGTGGGTAAGTAATAAATTATTCAAGTATTGTAGGGGGGTATTTGTCCTGGAAGCAGGAGAAAAAAGGGGGAGGAGAATAAAAAAGAAAAGTATGATTCAATCAGGCTTTGAGCAGGGGCAAAGCCAATGTATTTTTAGGTGATCTCTGAGGTGTTTCTTAAAGATTGGTGTAGATGAGAGAGAAGTGAGTGTACTAGGAAGTTTGTTCCAGATTCTACCCACAACATTGGAAAAGAGTGACTCTTCCACTTTGTTATTAGATAAACTGTTGGCAATAAGTAATTTATTAGCTGAGCATAGTGTTGTAAGATTTTTATATGGGGAGATCAAATTAGAGAGGATAGGAGTATTAGTAGGATGGTGCAGGATTTTTTGTGCAATCCCCAGTTGATTGTATTGTAGTTGGTTTTGTAGTTCCAACCATTTGAGTTGTTGAAGGTTGAAACAGTGGTGGGTTCTATAAGGGGAGCCAGTGGCAAATCTGTGTGTGTATATCTATCTATCTATGTGTATGCAGTTGTGTGAGTGTACTTCACTTGATGAAATGTTGATGTACAGTGTAATGTATGCAAATGGCTGATTGAGCAAATGTGTGTTTTGCCAACAGATGTAAGTGAGTGTGTATTATATGTGGTAGTGTTTTTGGGTTAGAGGAACGGTACAGTGAAAGAATATGTTTACTGTGAGTGTGTTTCCAAGTTATAATTTTGGTAAAGGTTAAGTAAGGGGATATATTTAGTGTTTATGCAAGATTTTATGGGTTAGGGTTAGATAGGTATTACGTAAGGGGCTAGATTTAGTGTTGAGTTTGTGT